>NW_028187452.1:0-247000 GCF_964204655.1 Triturus cristatus
ATGGTAGGAAATACAAGTTACTGGTAAGTACGCTTAGAATTACTTTTCAGGGTCAGTGCTGGGCTAAAAGATGCAGCCCTGGGTTCTCTCCTTAGAACAGGGGAGTAAATCGTAATTCGTAGCTCGGCTGAATTTAGAGGAATATTTGTACATTTAAAAAATGGACACTTTGAAACTTTTCTGCTGAAAATCACACAATGGATTACTATGGAAGGAAATACAAGTTACTGGTAAGTACGCTTAGAATTACTTTTCAGGGTCAGAGCTAGGCTAAAAGATGCAGCCCTGGGTTCTCTCCTGAGAACAGGTGAGTAAATCGGAATTCGTAGCTCGGCTGATTTTAGAGGAATATTTGTACGTTTCAAAAATGGACACTGAAACTTTTCTGCTGAAAACCACACCATGGATTCCTATGGAAGGAAACACAAGTTACTGGCAAGTACGCTTAGAAATACTTTTCAGGGTCAGTGCTGGGCTAAAATATGCAGCCCTGGGTTCCCTCCTGATAACAGGTGAGTAAATCGCAATTCGTAGTTCGGCTGATTTTAGAGGAATATTTATACGTTTCAAAAATCGACACTTAGAAACTTTTCTGCTGAAAACCACACAATGGATTCCTATGAAAAGAAATACAAGTTACTGGTAAGTACGCTTAGAATTACTTTTCAGGGTCAGTGCTGGGCTAAAAGATGCAGCCCTGGGTTCTCTCCTGAGAACAGGTGAGTAAATCAGAATTAGAAGTTCGGCTGATTTTAGAGGAATATTTGTACGTTTCAAAAATGGACACTTAGAAACTTTTCTGCTGAAAACCACACAATGGATTCCTATGGAAAGAAATACAAGTTACTGGTAAGTACGCTTAGAATTACTTTTCAGGGTCAGTGCTGGGCTAAAAGATGCAGCCCTGGGTTCTCTCCTGATAACAGGTGAGGAAATTGGAATTCGTATTTCGGCTGATTTTAGAGGAATATTTGTACATTTCAAAAATGGACACTGAAACTTTTCTGCTGAAAACCACACAATGGATTCCTATGGAAGGAAATACAAGTTACTGGCAAGTACGCTTAGAATTACTTTTCAGGGTCAGTGCTGGGCTAAAAGATGCAGCCCTGGGTTCCCTCCTGATAACAGGTGAGTAAATCGCAATTCGTAGTTCGGCTGATTTTAGAGGAATATTTGTACGTTTCAAAAATGGACACTTAGAAACTTTTCTGCTGAAAACCACACAATGGATTCCTATGGAAAGAAATACAAGTTACTGGTAAGTACGCTTAGAATTACTTTTCAGGGTCAGTGCTGGGCTAAAAGATGCAGCCCTGGGTTCTCTCCTGAGAACAGGTGAGTAAATCAGAATTAGAAGTTCGGCTGATTTTAGAGGAATATTTGTACGTTTCAAAAATGGACACTTAGAAACTTTTCTGCTAAAAACCAAACAATGGATTCCTATGGTAGGAAATACAAGTTACTGGTAAGTACGCTTAGAATTACTTTTCAGGGTCAGTGCTGGGCTAAAAGATGCGGCACTGGGTTCTCTCCTGATAACAGGTGAGGAAATTGGAATTCGTAATTCGGCTGATTTTAGAGGAATATTTGTACGTTTCAAAAATGGACACTGAAAGTTTTCTGCTGAAAACCACACAATGGATTCCTATGGAAGGAAATACAAGTTACTGGCAAGTACGCTTAGAATTACTTTTCAGGGTCAGTGCTGGGCTAAAAGATGGAGCCCTGGGTTCTCTCCTGATAACAGGTGAGGAAATTGGAATTCGTAGTTCGGCTGATTTTAGAGGAATATTTGTACGTTTCAAAAATGGACACTTTGAAACTTTTCTGCTGAAAACCACACAATGGATTCCTATTGAAGGAAATACAAGTTACTGGTAAGTACGCTTAGAATTACTTTTCAGGGTCAGTGCTGGGCTAAAAGATGCAGCCCTGGGTTCTCTCCTGAGAACAGGTGAGTAAATTGTAATTCGTAGCTCGGCTGATTTTAGAGGAATATTTGTACGTTTCAAAAATGGACACTTAGAAACTTTTCTGCTGAAAACCACACAATGGATTCCTATGGAAAGAAATACAAGTTACTGGTATGTACGCTTAGAATCACTTTTCAGGGTCAGTGCTGGGCTAAAAGATGCAGCCCTGGGTTCTCTCCTGAGAACAGGTGAGTAAATCGGAATTCGTAGTTCGGCTGATTTTAGAGGAATATTTGTAATTTTCAAAAATGGACACTGAAACTTTTCTGCTGAAAACCACACAATGGATTCCTATGGAAGGAAATACAAGTTGCTGGTAAGTATGCTTAGAATTACTTTTCAGGGTCAGTGCTGGGCTAAAAGATGCAGCCCTGGGTTCTCTGCTGAGAACAGGTGAGTAAATCGGAATTAGTAGTTCGGCTGATTTTAGAGGAATATTTGTACGTTTCAAAAATGGACACTTAGAAACTTTTCTGCTGAAAACCACACAATGGATTCCTATGCTAGGAAATACCAGTTACTGGTAAGTACGCTAAGAATTACTCTTCAGGGTCAGTGCTGGGCTAAAAGATGCAGCACTGGGTTCTCTCCTGATAACAGGTGAGGAAATTGGAATTCGCAGTTCGGCTGATTTTAGAGGAATATTGTACGTTTAAAAAATGGACACTTAGAAACTTTTCTGCTGAAAACCACACAATGGATTCCTATGGAAAGAAATACAAGTTACTGGTAAGTACGCTTAGAATTACTTTTCAGGGTCAGTGCTGGGCTAAAAGATGCAGCCCTGGGTTCTCTCCTGAGAACAGGTGAGTAAATCAGAATTAGTAGTTCGGCTGATTTTAGAGGAATATTTGTACGTTTCAAAAATGGACACTTAGAAACTTTTCTGCTGAAAACCACACAATGGATTCCTATAGAAAGAAATACAAGTTACTGGTAAGTACGCTTAGAATTACTTTTCAGGGTCAGTGCTGGGCTAAAAGATGCAGCCCTGGGTTCTCTCCTGAGAACAGGTGAGTAAATCATAATTCGTAGCTCGGCTGATTTTAGAGGAATATTGGTACGTTTCAAAAATGGACACTTAGAAACTTTTCTGCTAAAAACCAAACAATGGATTCCTATGGTAGGAAATACAAGTTACTGGTAAGTACGCTTAGAATTACTTTTCAGGGTCAGTGCTGGGCTAAAAGATGCGGCACTGGGTTCTCTCCTGATAACAGGTGAGGAAATTGGAATTCGTAGTTCGGCTGATTTTAGAGGAATATTTGTACGTTTCAAAAATGAACACAGAAACTTTTCTGCTGAAAACCACACAATGGATTCCTATGGTAGGAAATACAAGTCACTGGTAAGTACGCTTAGAATTACTTTACAGGGTCAGTTCTGGGCTAAAAGATGCAGCCCTGGGTTCTCTTCTGAGAACAGGTGAGTAAATCAGAATTCGTAGTTCGGCTGATTTTAGAGGAATATTTGTACGTTTCAAAAATGGACACTGAAACTTTTCTGCTGAAAACCACACAATGGATTCCTATGGAAGGAAATACAAGTTACTGGCAAGTACGCTTAGAATTACTTTTCAGGGTCAGTGCTGGGCTAAAAGATGGAGCCCTGGGTTCTCTCCTGATAACAGGTGAGGAAATTGGAATTCGTAGTTCGGCTGATTTTAGAGGAATATTTGTACGTTTCAAAAATGGACATTTTGAAACTTTTCTGCTGAAAACCACACAATGGATTCCTATTGAAGGAAATACAAGTTACTGGTAAGTACGCTTAGAATTACTTTTCAGGGTCAGTGCTGGGCTAAAAGATGCATCCCTGGGTACTCTCCTGAAAACAGGTGAGTAAATCGTAATTCGTAGCTCGGCTGATTTTAGAGGAATATTTGTACGTTTCAAAAATGGACACAAAAACTTTTCTGCTGAAAACCACACAATGGATTCCTATGGTAGGAAATACATGTTACTGGTAAGTACGCTTAGAATTACTTTACAGGGTCAGTGCTGGGCTAAAAGATGCAGCCCTGGGTTCTCTCCTGAGAACAGGTGAGTAAATCAGAATTCTTAGTTCGGCTGATTTTAGAGGAATATTTGTACGTTTCAAAAATGGACACTGAAACTTTTCTGCTGAAAACCACACAATGGATTCCTATGGAAGGATATACAAGTTACTGGCAAGTACGCTTAGAATTACTTTTCAGGGTCAGTGCTGGGCTAAAATATGCAGCACTGGGTTCTCTCCTGATAACAGGTGAGGAAATTGGAATTCGCAGTTCGGCTGATTTTAGAGGAATATTTGTACGTTTCAAAAATGGACACTTAGACACTTTTCTGCTGAAAACCACACAATGGATTCCTATGGAAAGAAATACAGTTACTGGTAAGTACGCTTAGAATTACTTTTCAGGGTCAGTGCTGGGCTAGAAGATGCAGCCCTGGGTTCTCTCCTGAGAACAGGTGAGTAAATCGTAATTCGTAGCTCGGCTGATTTTAGAGGCATATTTGTACGTATCAAAAATGGACACTTAGAAACTTTTCTGCTAAAAACCACACAATGGATTCCTATGTTAGGAAATACAAGTTACTGGTAAGTACGCTTAGAATTACTTTTCAGGGTCAGTGCTGGGCTAAAAGATGCAGCCCTGGGTTCTCTCCTGAGAACAGGTGAGTAAATCGGAATTCGTAGTTCGGCTGATTTTAGAGGAATATTTGTACGTTTCAAAAATGGACACATAGAAACTTTTCTGCTGAAAACCACAAAATGGATTCCTATGGTAGGAAATACAAGTTACTGGTAAGTACGCTTAGAATTACTTTTCAGGGTCAGTGCTGGGCTAAAAGATGCGGCACTGGGTTCTCTCCTGATAACAGGTGAGGAAATTGGAATTCGTAGTTTGGCTGATTTTAGAGGAATATGTACGTTTCAAAAATGAACACTTAGAAACTTTTCTGCTGAAAACCACACAATGGATTCCTATGGTAGGAAATACAAGTTACTGGTAAGTACGCTTAGAATTACTTTTCAGGGTCAGTGATGGCTAAAAGATGCAGCCCTGGGTTCTCTCCTGAGAACAGGTGAGTAAATCGTAATTCGTAGCTCGGCTGATTTTAGAGGAATATTTGTACGATTCAAAAATGGACACTTAGAAACTTTTCTGCTGAAAACCACACAATGGATTCCTATGGAAAGAAATACAAGTTACTGGTAAGTACGCGTAGAATTACTTTTCAGGGTCAGTGCTGGGCTAAAAGATGCAGCCCTGGGTTCTCTCCTGAGAACAGGTGAGTAAATCGTAATTCGTAGCTCGGCTGATTTTAGAGGAATATTTGTACGATTCAAAAATGGACACTTAGAAACTTTTCTGCTGAAAACCACACAATGGATTCCTATGGAAGGAAATACAAGTTACTGGCAAGTACACTTAGAATTACTTTTCAGGGTCAGTGCTGGGCTAAAAGATGCAGCCCTGGGTTCTCACCTGATAACAGGTGAGGAAATTGGAATTCGTAGTTCGGCTGATTTTAGAGGAATATTTGTACGTTTCAAAAATGAACACTTAGAAACTTTTCTTCTGAAAACCACACAATGGATTCCTATGGTAGGAAATACAAGTTACTGGTAAGTACGCTTAGAATTACTTTTCAGGGTCAGTGCTGGGCTAAAAGATGCAGCCCTGGGTTCTCTCCTGAGAACAGGTGAGAAAATAGTAATTCGTAGCTCGGCTGATTTTAGAGGAATATTTGTACGATTCAAAAATGGACACTTAGAAACTTTTCTGCTGAAAACCACACAATGGATTCCTATGGAAAGAAATACAAGTTACTGGTAAGTACGCGTAGAATTACTTTTCAGGGTCAGTGCTGGGCTAAAAGATGCAGCCCTGGGTTCTCTCCTGAGAACAGGTGAGTAAATCGGAATTCGTAGTTCGGCTGATTTTAGAGGAATATTTGTACGTTTTAAAAATGGACACTTAGAAACTTTTCTGCAGAAAACCACACAATGGATTCCTATGGAAGGAAATACAAGTTACTGGCAAGTACACTTAGAATTACTTTTCAGGGTCAGTGCTGGGCTAAAAGATGCAGCCCTGTGTTCTCACCTGATAACAGGTGAGGAAATTGGAATTCGTAGTTCGGCTGATTTTAGAGGAATATTTGTACGTTTCAAAAATGAACACTTAGAGACTTTTCTTCTGAAAACCACACAATGGATTCCTATGGAAGGATATACAAGTTACTGGCAAGTACGCTTAGAATTACTTTTCAGGGTCAGTGCTGGGCTAAAATATGCAGCACTGGGTTCTCTCCTGATAACAGGTGAGGAAATTGGAATTCGCAGTTCGGCTGATTTTAGAGGAATATGTACGTTTCAAAAATGAACACTTAGAAACTTTTCTGCTGAAAACCACACAATGGATTCCTATGGTAGGAAATACAAGTTACTGGTAAGTACGCTTAGAATTACTTTTCAGGGTCAGTGATGGCTAAAAGATGCAGCCCTGGGTTCTCTCCTGAGAACAGGTGAGTAAATCGTAATTCGTAGCTCGGCTGATTTTAGAGGAATATTTGTACGATTCAAAAATGGACACTTAGAAACTTTTCTGCTGAAAACCACACAATGGATTCCTATGGAAAGAAATACAAGTTACTGGTAAGTACGCGTAGAATTACTTTTCAGGGTCAGTGCTGGGCTAAAAGATGCAGCCCTGGGTTCTCTCCTGAGAACAGGTGAGTAAATCGGAATTCGTAGTTCGGCTGATTTTAGAGGAATATTTGTATGTTTCAAAAATGGACACTGAAACTTTTCTGCTGAAAACCACACAATGGATTCCTATGGAAGGAAATACAAGTTACTGGCAAGTACACTTAGAATTACTTTTCAGGGTCAGTGCTGGGCTAAAAGATGCAGCCCTGGGTTCTCACCTGATAACAGGTGAGGAAATTGGAATTCGTAGTTCGGCTGATTTTAGAGGAATATTTGTACGTTTCAAAAATGAACACTTAGAAACTTTTCTTCTGAAAACCACACAATGGATTCCTATGGTAGGAAATACAAGTTACTGGTAAGTACGCTTAGAATTACTTTTCAGGGTCAGTGCTGGGCTAAAAGATGCAGCCCTGGGTTCTCTCCTGAGAACAGGTGAGAAAATAGTAATTCGTAGCTCGGCTGATTTTAGAGGAATATTTGTACGATTCAAAAATGGACACTTAGAAACTTTTCTGCTGAAAACCACACAATGGATTCCTATGGAAAGAAATACAAGTTACTGGTAAGTACGCGTAGAATTACTTTTCAGGGTCAGTGCTGGGCTAAAAGATGCAGCCCTGGGTTCTCTCCTGAGAACAGGTGAGTAAATCGGAATTCGTAGTTCGGCTGATTTTAGAGGAATATTTGTACGTTTTAAAAATGGACACTTAGAAACTTTTCTGCTGAAAACCACACAATGGATTCCTATGGAAGGAAATACAAGTTACTGGCAAGTACACTTAGAATTACTTTTCAGGGTCAGTGCTGGGCTAAAAGATGCAGCCCTGTGTTCTCACCTGATAACAGGTGAGGAAATTGGAATTCGTAGTTCGGCTGATTTTAGAGGAATATTTGTACGTTTCAAAAATGAACACTTAGAGACTTTTCTTCTGAAAACCACACAATGGATTCCTATGGAAGGATATACAAGTTACTGGCAAGTACGCTTAGAATTACTTTTCAGGGTCAGTGCTGGGCTAAAATATGCAGCACTGGGTTCTCTCCTGATAACAGGTGAGGAAATTGGAATTCGCAGTTCGGCTGATTTTAGAGGAATATTTGTACGTTTCAAAAATGGACACTTAGACACTTTTCTGCTGAAAACCACACAATGGATTCCTATGGAAAGAAATACAGTTACTGGTAAGTACGCTTAGGATTACTTTTCAGGGTCAGTGCTGGGCTAGAAGATGCAGCCCTGGGTTCTCTCCTGAGAACAGGTGAGTAAATCGTAATTCGTAGCTCGGCTGATTTTAGAGGCATATTTGTACGTTTCAAAAATGGACACTTAGAAACTTTTCTGCTAAAAACCACACAATGGATTCCTATGGTAGGAAATACAAGTTACTGGTAAGTACGCTTAGAATTACTTTTCAGGGTCAGTGCTGGGCTAAAAGATGCAGCCCTGGGTTCTCTCCTGAGAACAGGTGAGTAAATCGGAATTCGTAGTTCGGCTGATTTTAGAGGAATATTTGTACTTTTCAAAAATGGACACATAGAAACTTTTCTGCTGAAAACCACACAATGGATTCCTATGGTAGGAAATACAAGTTACTGGTAAGTACGCTTAGAATTACTTTTCAGGGTCAGTGCTGGGCTAAAAGATGCGGCACTGGGTTCTCTCCTGATAACAGGTGAGGAAATTGGAATTCGTAGTTCGGCTGATTTTAGAGGAATATGTACGTTTCAAAAATGAACACTTAGAAACTTTTCTGCTGAAAACCACACAATGGATTCCTATGGTAGGAAATACAAGTTACTGGTAAGTACGCTTAGAATTACTTTTCAGGGTCAGTGATGGCTAAAAGATGGAGCCCTGGGTTCTCTCCTGAGAACAGGTGAGTAAATCGTAATTCGTAGTTCGGCTGATTTTAGAGGAATATTTGTACGATTCAAAAATGGACACTGAAACTTTTCTGCTGAAAACCACACAATGGATTCCTATGGAAGGAAATACAAGTTACTGGCAAGTACACTTAGAATTACTTTTCAGGGTCAGTGCTGGGCTAAAAGATGCAGCCCTGGGTTCTCACCTGATAACAGGTGAGGAAATTGGAATTCGTAGTTCGGCTGATTTTAGAGGAATATTTGTACGTTTCAAAAATGAACACTTAGAAACTTTTCTTCTGAAAACCACACAATGGATTCCTATGGTAGGAAATACAAGTTACTGGTAAGTACGCTTAGAATTACTTTTCAGGGTCAGTGCTGGGCTAAAAGATGCAGCCCTGGGTTCTCTCCTGAGAACAGGTGAGTGAATCGGAATTAGTAGTTCGGCTGATTTTAGAGGAATATTTGTACGTTTCAAAAATGGACACTGAAACTTTTCTGCTGAAAACCACACAATGGATTCCTATGGTAGGAAATACAAGTTACTGGTAAGTACGCTTAGAATTACTTTTCAGGGTCAGTGCTGGGCTAAAAGATGCAGCCCTGGGTTCTCTCCTTAGAACAGGTGAGTAAATCGTAATTCGTAGCTCGGCTGATTTTAGAGGAATATTTGTACATTTCAAAAATAGACACTTTGAAACTTTTCTGCTGAAAATCACACAATGGATTCCTATGGAAGGAAATACAAGTTACTAGTAAGTACGCTTAGAATTACTTTTCAGGGTCAGAGCTAGGCTAAAAGATGCAGCCCTGGGTTCTCTCCTGAGAACAGGTGAGTAAATCGGAATTCGTAGTTCGGCTGATTTTAGAGGACTATTTGTACGTTTCAAAAATGGACACTGAAACTTTTCTGCTGAAAACCACACAATGGATTCCTATGGAAGGAAATACAAGTTACTGGCAAGTACGCTTAGAATTACTTTTCAGGGTCAGTGCTGGGCTAAAATATGCAGCCCTGGGTTCTCTCCTGATAACAGGTGAGTAAATCGCAATTTGTAGTTCGGCTGATTTTAGAGCAATATTTGTACGTTTCAAAAATGGACACTTAGAAACTTTTCTGCTGAAAACCACACAATGGATTCCTATGGAAAGAAATACAAGTTACTGGTAAGTACGCTTAGAATTACTTTTCAGGGTCAGTGCTGGGCTAAAAGATGCAGCCCTGGGTTCTCTCCTGAGAACAGGTGAGTAAATCGTAATTCGTAGCTCGGCTGATTTTAGAGGAATATTTGTACGTTTCAAAAATGGACACTTACAAACTTTTCTGCTAAAAACCAAACAATGGATTCCTATGGTAGGAAATACAAGTTACTGGTAAGTACGCTTAGAATTACTTTTCAGGGTCAGTGCTGGGCTAAAAGATGCGGCACTGGGTTCTCTCCTGATAACAGGTGAGGAAATTGGAATTCGTAGTTCGGCTGATTTTAGAGGAATATTTGTACGTTTCAAAAATGAACACAGAAACTTTTCTGCTGAAAACCACACAATGGATTCCTATGGTAGGAAATACAAGTTACTGGTAAGTACGCTTAGAATTACTTTACAGGGTCAGTGCTGGGCTAAAAGATGCAGCCCTGGGTTCTCTCCTGAGAACTGGTGAGTAAATCGGAATTCGTAGTTCGGCTGATTTTAGAGGAATATTTGTAAGTTTCAAAAATGGACACATAGAAACTTTTCTGCTGAAAACCACACAATGGATTCCTATGGTAGGAAATACAAGTTACTGGTAAGTACGCTTAGAATTACTTTTCAGGGTCAGTGCTGGGCTAAAAGATGCGGCACTGGGTTCTCTCCTGATAACAGGTGAGGAAATTGGAATTCGTAGTTCGGCTGATTTTAGAGGAATATGTACGTTTCAAAAATGAACACTTAGAAACTTTTCTGCTGAAAACCACACAATGGATTCCTATGGTAGGAAATACAAGTTACTGGTAAGTACGCTTAGAATTACTTTTCAGGGTCAGTGATGGCTAAAAGATGCAGCCCTGGGTTCTCTCCTGAGAACAGGTGAGAAAATCGTAATTCGTAGCTCGGCTGATTTTAGAGGAATATTTGTACGATTCAAAAATGGACACTTAGAAACTTTTCTGCTGAAAACCACACAATGGATTCCTATGGAAAGAAATACAAGTTACTGGTAAGTACGCGTAGAATTACTTTTCAGGGTCAGTGCTGGGCTAAAAGATGCAGCCCTGGGTTCTCTCCTGAGAACAGGTGAGTAAATCGGAATTCGTAGTTCGGCTGATTTTAGAGGAATATTTGTATGTTTCAAAAATGGACACTGAAATTTTTCTGCTGAAAACCACACAATGGAATCCTATGGAAGGAAATACAAGTTACTGGCAAGTACACTTAGAATTACTTTTCAGGGTCAGTGCTGGGCTAAAAGATGCAGCCCTGGGTTCTCACCTGATAACAGGTGAGGAAATTGGAATTCGTAGTTCGGCTGATTTTAGAGGAATATTTGTATGTTTCAAAAATGAACACTTAGAGACTTTTCTTCTGAAAACCACACAATGGATTCCTATGTTAGGAAATACAAGTTACTGGTAAGTACGCTTAGAATTACTTTTCAGGGTCAGTGCTGGGCTAAAAGATGCAGCCCTGGGATCTCTCCTGAGAACAGGTGAGGAAATTGGAATTCGCAGTTCGGCTGATTTTAGAGGAATATTTGTACGTTTCAAAAATGGACACTTAGACACTTTTCTGCTGAAAACCACACAATGGATTCCTATGGAAAGAAATACAGTTACTGGTAAGTACGCTTAGAATTACTTTTCAGGGTCAGTGCTGGGCTAGAAGATGCAGCCCTGGGTTCTCTCCTGAGAACAGGTGAGTAAATCGTAATTCGTAGCTCGGCTGATTTTAGAGGCATATTTGTACGTTTCAAAAATGGACACTTAGAAACTTTTCTGCTAAAAACCACACAATGGATTCCTATGGTAGGAAATACAAGTTACTGGTAAGTACGCTTAGAATTACTTTTCAGGGTCAGTGCTGGGCTAAAAGATGCAGCCCTGGGTTCTCTCCTGAGAACAGGTGAGTAAATCGGAATTCGTAGTTCGGCTGATTTTAGAGGAATATTTGTACTTTTCAAAAATGGACACATAGAAACTTTTCTGCTGAAAACCACACAATGGATTCCTATGGTAGGAAATACAAGTTACTGGTAAGTACGCTTAGAATTACTTTTCAGGGTCAGTGCTGGGCTAAAAGATGCGGCACTGGGTTCTCTCCTGATAACAGGTGAGGAAATTGGATATCGTAGTTCGGCTGATTTTAGAGGAATATGTATGTTTCAAAAATGAACACTTAGAAACTTTTCTGCTGAAAACCACACAATGGATTCCTATGGTAGGAAATACAAGTTACTGGTAAGTACGCTTAGAATTACTTTTCAGGGTCAGTGATGGCTAAAAGATGCAGCCCTGGGTTCTCTCCTGAGAACAGGTGAGTGAATCGTAATTCGTAGTTCGGCTGATTTTAGAGGAATATTTGTACGATTCAAAAATGGACACTGAAACTTTTCTGCTGAAAACCACACAATGGATTCCTATGGAAGGAAATACAAGTTACTGGCAAGTACACTTAGAATTACTTTTCAGGGTCAGTGCTGGGCTAAAAGATGCAGCCCTGGGTTCTCACCTGATAACAGGTGAGGAAATTGGAATTCGTAGTTCGGCTGATTTTAGAGGAATATTTGTACGTTTCAAAAATGAACACTTAGAAACTTTTCTTCTGAAAACCACACAATGGATTCCTATGGTAGGAAATACAAGTTACTGGTAAGTACGCTTAGAATTACTTTTCAGGGTCAGTGCTGGGCTAAAAGATGCAGCCCTGGGTTCTCTCCTGAGAACAGGTGAGTGCATCGGAATTAGTAGTTCGGCTGCTTTTAGAGGAATATTTGTACGTTTCAAAAATGGACACTGAAACTTTTCTGCTGAAAACCACACAATGGATTCCTATGGTAGGAAATACAAGTTACTGGTAAGTACGCTTAGAATTACTTTTCAGGGTCAGTGCTGGGCTAAAAGATGCAGCCCTGGGTTCTCTCCTTAGAACAGGTGAGTAAATCGTAATTCGTAGCTCGGCTGATTTTAGAGGAATATTTGTACATTTCAAAAATGGACACTTTGAAACTTTTCTTCTGAAAACCACACAATGGATTCCTATGGTAGGAAATACAAGTTACTGGTAAGTACGCTTAGAATTACTTTTCAGGGTCAGTGCTGGGCTAAAAGATGCAGCCCTGGGTTCTCTCCTGAGAACAGGTGAGTGCATCGGAATTAGTAGTTCGGCTGCTTTTAGAGGAATATTTGTACGTTTCAAAAATGGACACTGAAACTTTTCTGCTGAAAACCACACAATGGATTCCTATGGTAGGAAATACAAGTTACTGGTAAGTACGCTTAGAATTACTTTTCAGGGTCAGTGCTGGGCTAAAAGATGCAGCCCTGGGTTCTCTCCTTAGAACAGGTGAGTAAATCGTAATTCGTAGCTCGGCTGATTTTAGAGGAATATTTGTACATTTCAAAAATGGACACTTTGAAACTTTTCTGCTGAAAATCACACAATGGATTCCTATGGAAGGAAATACAAGTTACTGGTAAGTACGCTTAGAATTACTTTTCAGGGTCAGAGCTAGGCTAAAAGATGCAGCCCTGGGTTCTCTCCTGAGAACAGGTGAGTAAATCGGAATTCGTAGTTCGGCTGATTTTAGAGGACTATTTGTACGTTTCAAAAATGGACACTGAAACTTTTCTGCTGAAAACCACACAATGGATTCCTATGGAAGGAAATACAAGTTACTGGCAAGTACGCTTAGAATTACTTTTCAGGGTCAGTGCTGGGCTAAAATATGCAGCCCTGGGTTCTCTCCTGATAACAGGTGAGTAAATCGCAATTCGTAGTTCGGCTGATTTTAGAGGAATATTTGTACGTTTCAAAAATGGACACTTAGAAACTTTTCTGCTGAAAACCACACAATGGATTCCTATGGAAAGAAATACAAGTTACTGGTAAGTACGCTTAGAATTACTTTTCAGGGTCAGTGCTGGGCTAAAAGATGCAGCCCTGGGTTCTCTCCTGAGAACAGGTGAGTAAATCGTAATTCGTAGCTCGGCTGATTTTAGAGGAATATTTGTACGTTTCAAAAATGGACACTTACAAACTTTTCTGCTAAAAACCAAACAATGGATTCCTATGGTAGGAAATACAAGTTACTGGTAAGTACGCTTAGAATTACTTTTCAGGGTCAGTGCTGGGCTAAAAGATGCGGCACTGGGTTCTCTCCTGATAACAGGTGAGGAAATTGGAATTCGTAGTTCGGCTGATTTTAGAGGAATATTTGTACGTTTCAAAAATGAACACAGAAACTTTTCTGCTGAAAACCACACAATGGATTCCTATGGTAGGAAATACAAGTTACTGGTAAGTACGCTTAGAATTACTTTACAGGGTCAGTGCTGGGCTAAAAGATGCAGCCCTGGGTTCTCTCCTGAGAACTGGTGAGTAAATCGGAATTCGTAGTTCGGCTGATTTTAGAGGAATATTTGTACGTTTCAAAAATGGACACATAGAAACTTTTCTGCTGAAAACCACACAATGGATTCCTATGGTAGGAAATGCAAGTTACTGGTAAGTACGCTTAGAATTACTTTTCAGGGTCAGTGCTGGGCTAAAAGATGCGGCACTGGGTTCTCTCCTGATAACAGGTGAGGAAATTGGAATTCGTAGTTCGGCTGATTTTAGAGGAATATGTACGTTTCAAAAATGAACACTTAGAAACTTTTCTGCTGAAAACCACACAATGGATTCCTATGGTAGGAAATACAAGTTACTGGTAAGTACGCTTAGAATTACTTTTCAGGGTCAGTGATGGCTAAAAGATGCAGCCCTGGGTTCTCTCCTGAGAACAGGTGAGAAAATCGTAATTCGTAGCTCGGCTGATTTTAGAGGAATATTTGTACGATTCAAAAATGGACACTTAGAAACTTTTCTGCTGAAAACCACACAATGGATTCCTATGGAAAGAAATACAAGTTACTGGTAAGTACGCGTAGAATTACTTTTCAGGGTCAGTGCTGGGCTAAAAGATGCAGCCCTGGGTTCTCTCCTGAGAACAGGTGAGTAAATCGGAATTCGTAGTTCGGCTGATTTTAGAGGAATATTTGTATGTTTCAAAAATGGACACTGAAATTTTTCTGCTGAAAACCACACAATGGATTCCTATGGAAGGAAATACAAGTTACTGGCAAGTACACTTAGAATTACTTTTCAGGGTCAGTGCTGGGCTAAAAGATGCAGCCCTGGGTTCTCACCTGATAACAGGTGAGGAAATTGGAATTCGTAGTTCGGCTGATTTTAGAGGAATATTTGTACGTTTCAAAAATGAACACTTAGAAACTTTTCTTCTGAAAACCACACAATGGATTCCTATGGTAGGAAATACAAGTTACTGGTAAGTACGCTTAGAATTACTTTTCAGGGTCAGTGCTGGGCTAAAAGATGCAGCCCTGGGTTCTCTCCTGAGAACAGGTGAGTGCATCGGAATTAGTAGTTCGGCTGCTTTTAGAGGAATATTTGTACGTTTCAAAAATGGACACTGAAACTTTTCTGCTGAAAACCACACAATGGATTCCTATGGTAGGAAATACAAGTTACTGGTAAGTACGCTTAGAATTACTTTTCAGGGTCAGTGCTGGGCTAAAAGATGCAGCCCTGGGTTCTCTCCTTAGAACAGGTGAGTAAATCGTAATTCGTAGCTCGGCTGATTTTAGAGGAATATTTGTACATTTCAAAAATGGACACTTTGAAACTTTTCTTCTGAAAACCACACAATGGATTCCTATGGTAGGAAATACAAGTTACTGGTAAGTACGCTTAGAATTACTTTTCAGGGTCAGTGCTGGGCTAAAAGATGCAGCCCTGGGTTCTCTCCTGAGAACAGGTGAGTGCATCGGAATTAGTAGTTCGGCTGCTTTTAGAGGAATATTTGTACGTTTCAAAAATGGACACTGAAACTTTTCTGCTGAAAACCACACAATGGATTCCTATGGTAGGAAATACAAGTTACTGGTAAGTACGCTTAGAATTACTTTTCAGGGTCAGTGCTGGGCTAAAAGATGCAGCCCTGGGTTCTCTCCTTAGAACAGGTGAGTAAATCGTAATTCGTAGCTCGGCTGATTTTAGAGGAATATTTGTACATTTCAAAAATGGACACTTTGAAACTTTTCTGCTGAAAATCACACAATGGATTCCTATGGAAGGAAATACAAGTTACTGGTAAGTACGCTTAGAATTACTTTTCAGGGTCAGAGCTAGGCTAAAAGATGCAGCCCTGGGTTCTCTCCTGAGAACAGGTGAGTAAATCGGAATTCGTAGTTCGGCTGATTTTAGAGGACTATTTGTACGTTTCAAAAATGGACACTGAAACTTTTCTGCTGAAAACCACACAATGGATTCCTATGGAAGGAAATACAAGTTACTGGCAAGTACGCTTAGAATTACTTTTCAGGGTCAGTGCTGGGCTAAAATATGCAGCCCTGGGTTCTCTCCTGATAACAGGTGAGTAAATCGCAATTCGTAGTTCGGCTGATTTTAGAGGAATATTTGTACGTTTCAAAAATGGACACTTAGAAACTTTTCTGCTGAAAACCACACAATGGATTCCTATGGAAAGAAATACAAGTTACTGGTAAGTACGCTTAGAATTACTTTTCAGGGTCAGTGCTGGGCTAAAAGATGCAGCCCTGGGTTCTCTCCTGAGAACAGGTGAGTAAATCGTAATTCGTAGCTCGGCTGATTTTAGAGGAATATTTGTACGTTTCAAAAATGGACACTTAGAAACTTTTCTGCTAAAAACCAAACAATGGATTCCTATGGTAGGAAATACAAGTTACTGGTAAGTACGCTTAGAATTACTTTTCAGGGTCAGTGCTGGGCTAAAAGATGCGGCACTGGGTTCTCTCCTGATAACAGGTGAGGAAATTGGAATTCGTAGTTCGGCTGATTTTAGAGGAATATTTGTACGTTTCAAAAATGAACACAGAAACTTTTCTGCTGAAAACCACACAATGGATTCCTATGGTAGGAAATACAAGTTACTGGCAAGTACGCTTAGAATTACTTTTCAGGGTCAGTGCTGGGCTAAAAGATGGAGCCCTGGGTTCTCTCCTGATAACAGGTGAGGAAATTGGAATTCGTAGTTCGGCTGATTTTAGAGGAATATTTGTACGTTTCAAAAATGGACACTTTGAAACTTTTCTGCTGAAAACCACACAATGGATTCCTATTGAAGGAAATACAAGTTACTGGTAAGTACGCTTAGAATTACTTTTCAGGGTCAGTGCTGGGCTAAAAGATGCAGCCCTGGGTTCTCTCCTGAGAACAGGTGAGTAAATCGTAATTCGTAGCTCGGCTGATTTTAGAGGAATATTTGTACGTTTCAAAAATGGACACTTAGAAACTTTTCTGCTGAAAACCACACAATGGATTCCTATGGAAAGAAATACAAGTTACTGGGAAGTACGCTTAGAATTACTTTTCAGGGTCAGTGCTGGGCTAAAAGATGCAGCCCTGGGTTCTCTCCTGAGAACAGGTGAGTAAATCGGAATTCGTAGTTCGGCTGATTTTAGAGGAATATTTGTATGTTTCAAAAATGGACACATAGAAACTTTTCTGCTGAAAACCACACAATGGATTCCTATGGTAGGAAATACAAGTTACTGGTAAGTACGCTTAGAATTACTTTTCAGGGTCAATGCTGGGCTAAAAGATGCGGCACTGGGTTCTCTCCTGATAACAGGTGAGGAAATTGGAATTCGTAGTTCGGCTGATTTTAGAGGAATATTTGTACGTTTCAAAAATGAACACTTAGAAACTTTTCTGCTGAAAACCACACAATGGATTCCTATGGTAGGAAATTCAAGTTACTGGTAAGTACGCTTAGAATTACTTTTCAGGGTCAGTGATGGCTAAAAGATGCAGCCCTGGGTTCTCTCCTGAGAACAGGTGAGTAAATTGTAATTCGTAGCTCGGCTGATTTTAGAGGAATATTTGTATTTTTCAAAAATGGACACTTAGAAATTTTTCTGCTGAAAACCACACAATGGATTCCTATGGAAAGAAATACAAGTTACAGGTAAGTACGCTCAGAATTAACTTTCAGGGTCAGTGCTGGGCTAAAAGATGCAGCCCTGGGTTCTCTCCTGAGAACAGGTGAGTAAATCGGAATTCGTAGTTCGGCTGATTTTTGAGGAATATTTGCACGTTTCAAAAATGGACACATAGAAACTTTTCTGCTGAAAACCACACAATGGATTCCTATGGTAGGAAATACAAGTTACTGGTAAGTACGCTTAGAATTACTTTTCAGGGTCAGTGCTGGGCTAAAAGATGCGGCACTGGGTTCTCTCCTGATAACAGGTGAGGAAATTGGAATTCGTAGTTCGGCTGATTTTAGAGGAATATTTGTACGTTTCAAAAATAGACACTTAGAAACTTTTCTGCTGAAAACCACACAATGGATTCCTATGCTAGGAAATACAAGTTACTGGTAAGTACGCTAAGAATTACTCTTCAGGGTCAGTGCTGGGCTAAAAGATGCAGCACTGGGTTCTCTCCTGATAACAGGTGAGGAAATTGGAATTCGCAGTTCGGCTGATTTTAGAGGAATATTGTACGTTTCAAAAATGAACACTTAGAAACTTTTCTGCTGAAAACCACACAATGGATTCCTATGGAAAGAAATACAAGTTACTGGTAAGCACGCTTAGAATTACTTTTCAGGGTCAGTGCTGGGCTAAAAGATGCAGCCCTGGGTACTCTCCTGAAAACAGGTGAGTAAATCGTAATTCGTAGCTCGGCTGATTTTAGAGGAATATTTGTACGTTTCAAAAATGGACACTTAGAAACTTTTCTGCTAAAAACCAAACAATGGATTCCTATGGTAGGAAATACAAGTTACTGGTAAGTACACTTAGAATTACTTTTCAGGGTCAGTGCTGGGCTAAAAGATGCGGCACTGGGTTCTCTCCTGATAACAGGTGAGGAAATTGGAATTCGTAGTTCGGCTGATTTTAGAGGAATATTTGTACGTTTCAAAAATGAACACAGAAACTTTTCTGCTGAAAACCACACAATGGATTCCTATGGTAGGAAATACATGTTACTGGTAAGTATGCTTAGAATTACTTTACAGGGTCAGTGCTGGGCTAAAAGATGCAGCCCTTGGTTCTCTCCTGAGAACAGGTGAGTAAATCAGAATTCTTAGTTCGGCTGATTTTAGAGGAATATTTGTACGTTTCAAAAATGGACACTGAAACTTTTCTGCTGAAAACCTCACAATGGATTCCTATGGAAGGATATACAAGTTACTGGCAAGTACGCTTAGAATTACTTTTCAGGGTCAGTGCTGGGCTAAAATATGCAGCACTGGGTTCTCTCCTGATAACAGGTGAGGAAATTGGAATTCGCAGTTCGGCTGATTTTAGAGGAATATTTGTACGTTTCAAAAATGGACACTTAGAAACTTTTCTGCTAAAAACCACACAATGGATTCCTATGGTAGGAAAAACAAGTTACTGGTAAGTACGCTTAGAATTACTTTTCAGGGTCAGTGCTGGGCTAAAAGATGCAGCCCTGGGTTCTCTCCTGAGAACAGGTGAGTAAATCGTAATTCGTAGTTCGGCTGATTTTAGAGGAATATTTGTACGTTTCAAAAATGGACACTGAAACTTTTCTGCTGAAAACCACACAATGGATTCCTATGGAAGGAAATACAAGTTACTGGCAAGTACGCTTAGAATTACTTTTCAGGGTCAGTGCTGGGCTAAAATGTGCAGCCCTGGGTTCTCTCCTGATAACAGGTGAGTAAATCGCAATTCGTAGTTCGGCTGATTTTAGAGGAATATTTGTACGTTTCAAAAATGGACACTTAGAAACTTTTCTGCTGAAAACCACACAATGGATTCCTATAGAAAGAAATACAAGTTACTGGTAAGTACGCTTAGAATTTCTTTTCAGGGTCAGTGCTGGGCTAAAAGATGCAGCCCTGGGTTCTCTCCTGAGAACAGGTGAGTAAATCGGAATTAGTAGTTCGGCTGATTTTTGATGAATATTTGTACGTTTCAAAAATGGACACTTAGAAACTTTTCTGCTGAAAACCACACAATGGATTCCTATGGAAAGAAATACAAGTTACTGGTAAGTACACTTAGAATTACTTTTCAGGGTCAGTGCTGGGCTAAATGATGCAGCCCTGGGTTCTCTCCTGAGAACAGGTGAGTAAATCGTAATTCGTAGCTCGGCTGATTTTAGAGGAATATTTGTACGTTTCAAAAATGGACACTTAGAAACTTTTCTGCTAAAAACCAAACAATGGATTCCTATGGTAGGAAATACAAGTTACTGGTAAGTACGCTTAGAATTACTTTTCAGGGTCAGTGCTGTGCTAAAAGATGCGGCACTGGGTTCTCTCCTGATAACAGGTGAGGAAATTGGAATTCGTAGTTCGGCTGATTTTAGAGGAATATTTGTACGTTTCAAAAATGAACACAGAAACTTTTCTGCTGAAAACCACACAATGGATTCCTATGGTAGGAAATACAAGTTACTGGTAAGTACGCTTAGAATTACTTTTCAGGGTCAGTGCTGGGCTAAAAGATGCAGCCCTGGGTTCTCTCCTGAGAACAGGTGAGTAAATCGTAATTCGTAGCTCGGCTGATTTTAGAGGAATATTTGTACGTTTCAAAAATGGACACTTAGAAACTTTTCTGCTAAAAACCACACAATGGATTCCTATGGAAAGAAATACAAGTTACTAGTATGTACGCGTAGAATTACTTTTCAGGGTCAGTGCTGTGCTAAAAGATGCAGCCCTGGGTTCTCTCCTGAGAACAGGTGAGTAAATCGGAATTCGTAGTTCGGCTGATTTTAGAGGAATATTTGTACGTTTCAAAAATGGACACTGAAACTTTTCTGCTGAAAACCACACAATGGATTCCTATGGAAGGAAATACAAGTTACTGGCAAGTACAGTTAGAATTACTTTTCAGGGTCAGTGCTAGGCTAAAAGATGCAGCCCTGGGTTCTCACCTGATAACAGGTGAGGAAATTGGAATTCGTAGTTCGGCTGATTTTAGAGGAATATTTGTACTTTCAAAAATGAACACTTAGAAACTTTTCTGCTGAAAACCACACAATGGATTCATATGGAAAGAAATACAAGTTACTGGTAAGTACGCTTAGAATTACTTTTCAGGGTCAGTGCTGGGCTAAAAGATGCAGCCCTGGGTTCTCTCCTGAGAACAGGTGAGTAAATCGGAATTCGTAGTTCGGCTCATTTTAGATGAATATTTGTACGTTTCAAAAATGGACACATAGAAACTTTTCTGCTGAAAACCACACAATGGATTCCTATAGTAGGAAATACAAGTTACTGGTAAGTACGCTTAGAATTACTTTTCAGGGTCAGTGCTGGGCTAAAAGATGCGGCACTGGGTTCTCTCCTGATAACAGGTGAGGAAATTGGAATTCGTAGTTCGGCTGATTTTAGAGGAATATTTGTACGTTTCAAAAATGAACACTTAGAAACTTTTCTGCTGAAAACCACACAATGGATTCCTATGGTAGGAAATACAAGTTACTGGTAAGTACGCTTAGAATTACTTTTCAGGGTCAGTGATGGCTAAAAGATGCAGCGCTGGGTTCTCTCCTGAGAACAGGTGAGTAAATCGTAATTCGTAGCTCGGCTGATTTTAGAGGAATATTTGTACGTTTCAAAAATGGACACTTAGAAACTTTTCTGCTGAAAACCACACAATGGATTCCTATGGAAAGAAATACAAGTTACTGGTAAGTACGCTTAGAATTATTTTTCAGGGTCAGTGCTGGGCTAAAAGATGCAGCCCTGGGTTCTCTCCTGAGAACAGGTGAGTAAATCGGAATTCGTAGTTCGGCTGATTTTAGAGGAATATTTGTACGTTTCAAAAATGGACACATAGAAACTTTTCTGCTGAAAACCACACAATGGATTCCTATGGTAGGAAAGACAAGTTACTGGTAAGTACGCTTAGAATTACTTTTCAGGGTCAGTGCTGGGCTAAAAGATGCGGCACTGGGTTCTCTCCTGATAACAGGTGAGGAAATTGGAATTCGTAGTTCGGCTGATTTTAGAGGAATATTTGTACGTTTCAAAAATGAACACTTAGAAACTTTTCTGCTGAAAACCACACAATGGATTCCTATGGTAGGAAATACAAGTTACTGGTAAGTACGCTTAGAATTACTTTTCAGGGTCAGTGATGGCTAAAAGATGCAGCCCTGGGTTCTCTCCTGAGAACAGGTGAGTAAATCGTAATTCGTAGCTCGGCTGATTTTAGAGGAATATTTGTACGTTTCAAAAATGGACACTTAGAAACTTTTCTGCTGAAAACCACACAATGGATTCCTATGGAAAGAAATACAAGTTACTGGTAAGTACGCTTAGAATTACTTTTCAGGGTCAGTGCTGGGCTAAAAGATGCAGCCCTGGGTTCTCTCCTGAGAACAGGTGAGTAAATCGGAATTCGTAGTTCGGCTGATTTTAGAGGAATATTTGTACGTTTCAAAAATGGACACATAGAAACTTTTCTGCTGAAAACCACACAATGGATTCCTATGGTAGGAAAGACAAGTTACTGGTAAGTACGCTTAGAATTACTTTTCAGGGTCAGTGCTGGGCTAAAAGATGCAGCACTGGGTTCTCTCCTATTAACAGGTGAGGAAATTGGAATTCGCAGTTCGGCTGATTTTAGAGGAATATTGTACGTTTCAAAAATGGACACTTAGAAAATTTTCTGCTGAAAACCACACAATGGATTCCTATGGAAAGAAATACAAGTTACTGGTAAGTACGCTTAGAATTACTTTTCAGGGTCAGTGCTGGGCTAAAAGATGCAGCCCTGGGTACTCTCCTGAAAACAGGTGAGTAAATCGTAATTCGTAGCTCGGCTGATTTTAGAGGAATATTTGTACGTTTCAAAAATGGACACAAAAACTTTTCTGCTGAAAACCACACAATGGATTCCTATGGTAGGAAATACATGTTACTGGTAAGTACGCTTAGAATTACTTTACAGGGTCAGTGCTGGGCTAAAAGATGCAGCCCTGGGTTCTCTCCTGAGAACAGGTGAGTAAATCAGAATTCTTAGTTCGGCTGATTTTAGAGGAATATTTGTACGTTTCAAAAATGAACACAGAAACTTTTCTGCTGAAAACCACACAATGGATTCCTATGGTAGGAAATACAAGTAACTGGTAAGTACGCTTAGAATTACTTTACAGGGTCAGTGCTGGGCTAAAAGATGCAGCCCTGGGTTCTCTTCTGAGAACAGGTGAGTAAATCAGAATTCGTAGTTCGGCTGATTTTAGAGGAATATTTGTACGTTTCAAAAATGGACACTGAAACTTTTCTGCTGAAAACCACACAATGGATTTCTATGGAAGGAAATACAAGTTACTGGCAAGTACGCTTAGAATTACTTTTCAGGGTCAGTGCTGGGCTAAAAGATGGAGCCCTGGGTTCTCTCCTGAGAACAGGTGAGTAAATCGTAATTCGTAGCTCGGCTGATTTTAGAGGAATATTTGTACGTTTCAAAAATGGACACTTACAACCTTTTCTGCTGAAAACCACACAATGGATTCCTGTGTAAAGAAATACAAGTTACTGGTATGTACGCTTAGAATCACTTTTCAGGGTCAGTGCTGGGCTAAAAGATGCAGCCCTGGGTTCTCTCCTGAGAACAGGTGAGTAAATCGTAATTCGTAGTTCGGCTGATTTTAGAGGAATATTTGTAATTTTCAAAAATGGACACTTAGAAACTTTTCTGCTGAAAACCACACAATGGATTCCTATGGAAAGAAATACAAGTTACTGGGAAGTACGCTTAGAATTACTTTTCAGGGTCAGTGCTGGGCTAAAAGATGCAGCCCTGGGTTCTCTCCTGAGAACAGGTGAGTAAATCGGAATTCGTAGTTCGGCTGATTTTAGAGGAATATTTGTATGTTTCAAAAATGGACACATAGAAACTTTTCTGCTGAAAACCACACAATGGATTCCTATGGTAGGAAATACAAGTTACTGGTAAGTACGCTTAGAATTACTTTTCAGGGTCAGTGCTGGGCTAAAAGATGCGGCACTGGGTTCTCTCCTGATAACAGGTGAGGAAATTGGAATTCGTAGTTCGGCTGATTTTAGAGGAATATTTGTACGTTTCAAAAATGAACACTTAGAAACTTTTCTGCTGAAAACCACACAATGGATTCCTATGGTAGGAAATTCAAGTTACTGGTAAGTACGCTTAGAATTACTTTTCAGGGTCAGTGATGGCTAAAAGATGCAGCCCTGGGTTCTCTCCTGAGAACAGGTGAGTAAATCGTAATTCGTAGCTCGGCTGATTTTAGAGGAATATTTGTATTTTTCAAAAATGGACACTTAGAAACTTTTCTGCTGAAAACCACACAATGGATTCCTATGGAAAGAAATACAAGTTACAGGTAAGTACGCTCAGAATTAACTTTCAGGGTCAGTGCTGGGCTAGAAGATGCAGCCCTGGGTTCTCTCCTGAGAACAGGTGAGTAAATCGTAATTCGTAGCTTGGCTGATTTTAGAGGAATATTTGTACATATCAAAAATGGACACTTAGAAACTTTTCTGCTAAAAACCACACAATGGATTCCTATGGTAGGAAAAACAAGTTACTGGTAAATACGCTTAGAATTACTTTTCAGGGTCAGTGCTGGGCTAAAAGATGCAGCCCTGGGTTCTCTCCTGAGAACAGGTGAGTAAATCGTAATTCGTAGTTCGGCTGATTATAGAGGAATATTTGTACGTTTCAAAAATGGACACTGAAACTTTTCTGCTGAAAACCACACAATGGATTCCTATGGAAGGAAATACAAGTTACTGGCAAGTACGCTTAGAATTACTTTTCAGGGTCAGTGCTGGGCTAAAATGTGCAGCCCTGGGTTCTCTCCTGATAACAGGTGAGTAAATCGCAATTCGTAGTTCGGCTGATTTTAGAGGAATATTTGTACGTTTCAAAAATGGACACTTAGAAACTTTTCTGCTGAAAACCACACAATGGATTCCTATAGAAAGAAATACAAGTTACTGGTAAGTACGCTTAGAATTTCTTTTCAGGGTCAGTGCTGGGCTAAAAGATGCAGCCCTGGGTTCTCTCCTGAGAACAGGTGAGTAAATCGGAATTAGTAGTTCGGCTGATTTTAGATGAATATTTGTACGTTTCAAAAATGGACACTTAGAAACTTTTCTGCTGAAAACCACACAATGGATTCCTATGGAAAGAAATACAAGTTACTGGTAAGTACGCTTAGAATTACTTTTCAGGGTCAGTGCTGGGCTAAAAGATGCAGCCCTGGGTTCTCTCCTGAGAACAGGTGAGTAAATCGTAATTCGTAGCTCGGCTGATTTTAGAGGAATATTTGTACGTTTCAAAAATGGACACTTAGAAACTTTTCTGCTAAAAACCAAACAATGGATTCCTATGGTAGGAAATACAAGTTACTGGTAAGTACGCTTAGAATTACTTTTCAGGGTCAGTTCTGTGCTAAAAGATGCGGCACTGGGTTCTCTCCTGATAACAGGTGAGGAAATTGGAATTCGTAGTTCGGCTGATTTTAGAGGAATATTTGTACGTTTCAAAAATGAACACAGAAACTTTTCTGCTGAAAACCACACAATGGATTCCTATGGTAGGAAATACAAGTTACTGGTAAGTACGCTTAGAATTACTTTTCAGGGTCAGTGCTGGGCTAAAAGATGCAGCCCTGGGTTCTCTCCTGAGAACAGGTGAGTAAATCGTAATTCGTAGCTCGGCTGATTTTAGAGGAATATTTGTACGTTTCATAAATGGACACTGAAACTTTTCTGCTGAAAACCACACAATGGATTCCTATGGAAGGAAATACAAGTTACTGGCAAGTACACTTAGAATTACTTTTCAGGGTCAGTGCTAGGCTAAAAGATGCAGCCCTGGGTTCTCTCCTGATAACAGGTGAGGAAATTGGAATTCGTAGTTCGGCTGATTTTAGAGGAATATTTGTACTTTCAAAAATGAACACTTAGAAATTTTTCTGCTGAAAACCACACAATGGATTCCTATGGTAGGAAATACAAGTTACTGGTAAGTACGCTTAGAATTACTTTTCAGGGTCAGTGCTGGGCTAAAATATGAAGCCCTGGGTTCTCTCCTGATAACAGGTGAGTAAATCGTAATTAGTAGTTCGGCTGATTTTAGAGGAATATTTGTACGTTTCAAAAATGGACACATAGAAACTTTTCTGCTGAAAACCACACAATGGATTCCTATGGTAGGAAATACAAGTTAATGGTAAGTACGCTTAGAATTACTTTTCAGGGTCAGTGCTGGGCTAAAAGATGCGGCACTGGGTTCTCTCCTGATAACAGGTGAGGAAATTGGAATTCGTAGTTCGGCTGATTTTAGAGGAATATTTGTACGTTTCAAAAATGAACACTTAGAAACTTTTCTGCTGAAAAATACACAATGGATTCCTATGGTAGGAAATACAAGTTACTGGTAAGTACGCTTAGAATTACTTTTCAGGGTCAGTGCTGGGCTAAAAGATGCGGCACTGGGTTCTCTCCTGACAACAGGTGAGGAAATTGGAATTCGTAGTTCGGCTGATTTTAGAGGAATATTTGTACGTTTCAAAAATGAACACTTAGAAACTTTTCTGCTGAAAACCACACAATGGATTCCTATGGTAGGAAATACAAGTTACTGGTAAGTACGCTTAGAATTACTTTTCAGGGTCAGTGATGGCTAAAAGATGCAGCCCTGGGTTCTCTCCTGAGAACAGGTGAGTAAATCGTAATTCGTAGCTCGGCTGATTTTAGAGGAATATTTGTACGTTTCAAAAATGGACACTTAGAAACTTTTCTGCTGAAAACCACACAATGGATTTCTATGGAAAGAAATACAAGTTACTGGTAAGTACGCTTAGAATTACTTTTCAGGGTCAGTGCTGGGCTAAAAGATGCAGCCCTGGGTTCTCTCCTGAGAACAGGTGAGTAAATCGGAATTCGTAGTTCGGCTGATTTTAGAGGAATATTTGTACGTTTCAAAAATGGACACATAGAAACTTTTCTGCTGAAAACCACACAATGGATTCCTATGGTAGGAAAGACAAGTTACTGGTAAGTACGCTTAGAATTACTTTTCAGGGTCAGTGCTGGGCTAAAAGATGCGGCACTGGGTTCTCTCCTGATAACAGGTGAGGAAATTGGAATTTGTAGTTCGGCTGATTTTAGAGGAATATTTGTACGTTTCAAAAATGGACACAGAAACTTTTCTGCTGAAAACCACACAATGGATTCCTATGGTAGGAAATACAAGTTACTGGTAAGTACGCTAAGAATTACTCTTCAGGGTCAGTGCTGGGCTAAAAGATGCAGCACTGGGTTCTCTCCTATTAACAGGTGAGGAAATTAGAATTCGCAGTTCGGCTGATTTTAGAGGAATATTGTACGTTTCAAAAATGGACACTTAGAAACTTTTCTGCTGAAAACCACACAATGGATTCCTATGGAAAGAAATACAAGTTACTGGTAAGTACGCTTAGAATAACTTTTCAGGGTCAGTGCTGGGCTAAAAGATGCAGCCCTGGGTACTCTCCTGAAAACAGGTGAGTAAATCGTAATTCGTAGCTCGGCTGATTTTAGAGGAATATTTGTACGTATCAAAAATGGACACTTAGAAACTTTTCTGCTAAAAACTACACAATGGATTCCTATGGTAGGAAAAACAAGTTACTGGTAAGTACGCTTAGAATTACTTTTCAGGGTCAGTGCTGGGCTAAAATATGAAGCCCTGGGTTCTCTCCTGATAACAGGTGAGTAAATCGTAATTCGTAGTTCGGCTGATTTTAGAGGAATATTTGTACGTTTCAAAAATGGACACTTAGAATCTTTTCTGTTGAAAACCACACAATGGATTCCTATGGAAAGAAATACAGTTACTGGTAAGTACGCTTAGAATTACTTTTCAGGGTCAGTGCTGGGCTAGAAGATGCAGCCCTGGGTTCTCTCCTGAGAACAGGTGAGTAAATCGTAATTCGTAGCTCAGCTGATTTTAGAGGAATATTTGTACGTATCAAAAATGGACACTTAGAAACTTTTCTGCTAAAAACCACACAATGGATTCCTATGGTAGGAAAAACAAGTTACTGGTAAGTACGCTTAGAATTACTTTTCAGGGTCAGTGCTGGGCTAAAATATGAAGCCCTGGGTTCTCTCCTGATAACAGGTGAGTAAATCGTAATTCGTAGTTCGGCTGATTTTAGAGGAATATTTGTACGTTTCAAAAATGGACACTTAGAAACTTTTCTGCTGAAAACCACACAATGGATTCCTATGGAAAGAAATACAAGTTACTGGTAAGTACGCTTAGAATTACTTTTCAGGGTCAGTGCTGGGCTAAAAGATGCAGCCCTGGGTTCTCTCCTGAGAACAGGTGAGTAAATCGGAATTCGTAGTTCGACTGATTTTAGAGGAATATTTGTACGTTTCAAAAATGGACACATAGAAACTTTTCTGCTGAAAACCACACAATGGATTCCTATGGTAGAAAATACAAGTTACTGGTAAGTACGCTTAGAATTACTTTTCAGGGTCAGTGCTGGGCTAAAAGATGCGGCACTGGGTCCTCTCCTGATAACAGGTGAAGAAATTGGAATTCGTAGTTCGGCTGATTTTAGAGGAATATTTGTACGTTTCAAAAATGGACACTTAGAAACTTTTCTGCTGAAAACCACACAATGGATTCCTATGGAAAGAAATATAAGTTACTGGTAAGTACGCTTAGAATTACTTTTCAGGGTCAGTGCTGGGCTAAAAGATGCGGCACTGGGTTCTCTCCTGATAACAGGTGAGGAAATTGGAATTCGTAGTTCGGCTGATTTTAGAGGAATATTTGTACGTTTCAAAAATGAACACTTAGAAACTTTTCTGCTGAAAACCACACAATGGATTCCTATGGAAGGAAATACAAGTTACTGGTAAGTACGCTAAGAATTACTCTTCAGGGTCAGTGCTGGGCTAAAAGATGCAGCACTGGGTTCTCTCCTGATAACAGGTGAGGAAATTGGAATTCGCAGTTCGGCTGATTTTAGAGGAATATTTGTACGTTTCAAAAATGGACACTGAAACTTTTCTGCTGAAAACCACACAATGGATTCCTATGGTAGGAAATACAAGTTACTGGTAAGTACGCTTAGAATTACATTTCAGGGTCAGTGCTGGGCTAAAAGATGCAGCCCTGGGTTCTCTCCTTAGAACAGGTGAGTAAATCGTAATTCATAGCTCGGCTGATTTTAGAGGAATATTTGTACATTTCAAAAATGGACACTTTGAAACTTTTCTGAGGAAAATCACACAATGGATTCCTATGGAAGGAAATACAAGTTACTGGTAAGTACGCTTAGAATTACTTTTCAGGGTCAGAGCTAGGCTAAAAGATGCAGCCCTGGGTTCTCTCCTGAGAACAGGTGAGTAAATCGGAATTCGTAGTTCGGCTGATTTTAGAGGAATATTTGTACGTTTCAAAAATGGACACTGAAACTTTTCTGCTGAAAACCACACAATGGATTCCTATGGAAGGAAATACAAGTTACTGGCAAGTATGCTTAGAATTACTTTTCAGGGTCAGTGCTGGGCTAAAATATGCAGCCCTGGGTTCTCTCCTGATAACAGGTGAGTAAATCGCAATTCGTAGTTCGGCTGATTTTAGAGGAATATTTGCACGTTTCAAAAATGGACACTTAGAAACTTTTCTGCTGAAAACCACACAATGGATTCCTATGGAAAGAAATACAAGTTACTGGTAAGTACGCTTAGAATTACTTTTCAGGGTCAGTGCTGGGCTAAAAGATGCAGCCCTGGGTTCTCTCCTGAGAACAGGTGAGTAAATCAGAATTCGTAGTTCGGCTGATTTTAGAGGAATATTTGTACGTTTCAAAAATGGACACATAGAACTTTTCTGCTGAAAACCACACAATGGATTCCTATGGTAGGAAATACAAGTTACTGGTAAGTACGCTTAGAATTACTTTTCAGGGTCAGTGCTGGGCTAAAAGATGCGGCACTGGGTTCTCTCCTGATAACAGGTGAGGAAATTGGAATTCGTAGTTCGGCTGATTTTAGAGGAATATTTGTACGTTTCAAAAATGAACACTTAGAAACTTTTCTGCTGAAAAACACACAATGGATTCCTATGGTAGGAAATACAAGTTACTAGTAAGTACGCTTAGAATTACTTTTCAGGGTCAGTGATGGCTAAAAGATGCAGCCCTGGGTTCTCTCCTGAGAACAGGTGAGTAAATCGGAATTCGTAGCTCGGCTGATTTTAGAGGAATATTTGTACGTTTCAAAAATGGACACTTAGAAACTTTTCTGCTGAAAACCACACAATGGATTCCTATGGAAAGAAATACAAGTTACTGGTAAGTACGCTTAGAATTACTTTTCAGGGTCAGTGCTGGGCTAAAAGATGCAGCCCTGGGTTCTCTCCTGAGAACAGGTGAGTAAATCGGAATTCGTGATTCGGCTGATTTTAGAGGAATATTTGTACGTTTCAAAAATGGACACATAGAAACTTTTCTGCTGAAAACCACACAATGGATTCCTATGGTAGGAAATACAAGTTACTGGTAAGTACGCTTAGAATTACTTTTCAGGGTCAGTGCTGGGCTAAAAGATGCGGCACTGGGTTCTCTCCTGATAACAGGTGAGGAAATTGGAATTCGTAGTTCGGCTGATTTTAGAGGAATATTTGTACGTTTCAAAAATGAACACTTAGAAACTTTTCTGCTGAAAACCACACAATGGATTCCTATGGTAGGAAATACAAGTTACTGGTAAGTACGCTAAGAATTACTCTTCAGGGTCAGTGCTGGGCTAAAAGATGCAGCACTGGGTTCTCTCCTGATAACAGGTGAGGAAAATGGAATTCGCAGTTCGGCTGATTTTAGAGGAATATTGTACGTTTCAAAAATGGACACTTAGAAACTTTTCTGCTGAAAACCACACAATGGATTCCTATGGAAAGAAATACAAGTTACTGGTAAGTACGCTTAGAATTACTTTTCAGGGTCAGTGCTGGGCTAAAAGATGCAGCCCTGGGTACTCTCCTGAAAACAAGTGAGTAAATCGTAATTCGTAGCTCGGCTGATTTTAGAGGAATATTTGTACGTTTCAAAAATGGACACTTAGAAACTTTTCTGCTAAAAACCAAACAATGGATTCCTATGGTAGGAAATACAAGTTACTGGTAAGTACGCTTAGAATTACTTTTCAGGGTCAGTGCTGGGCTAAAAGATGCAGCCCTGGGTTCTCTCCTGAGAACAGGTGAGTAAATCGTAATTCGTAGCTCGGCTGATTTTAGAGGAATATTTGTACGTTTCAAAAATGGACACTTAGAAACTTTTCTGCTGAAAACCACACAATGGATTTCTATGGAAAGAAATACAAGTTACTGGTAAGTACGCTTAGAATTACTTTTCAGGGTCAGTGCTGGGCTAAAAGATGCAGCCCTGGGTTCTCTCCTGAGAACAGGTGAGTAAATCGGAATTCGTAGTTCGGCTGATTTTAGAGGAATATTTGTACGTTTCAAAAATGGACACATAGAAACTTTTCTGCTGAAAACCACACAATGGATTCCTATGGTAGGAAAGACAAGTTACTGGTAAGTACGCTTAGAATTACTTTTCAGGGTCAGTGCTGGGCTAAAAGATGCGGCACTGGGTTCTCTCCTGATAACAGGTGAGGAAATTGGAATTCGTAGTTCGGCTGATTTTAGAGGAATATTTGTACGTTTCAAAAATGGACACAGAAACTTTTCTGCTGAAAACCACACAATGGATTCCTATGGTAGGAAATACAAGTTACTGGTAAGTACGCTAAGAATTACTCTTCAGGGTCAGTGCTGGGCTAAAAGATGCAGCACTGGGTTCTCTCCTATTAACAGGTGAGGAAATTAGAATTCGCAGTTCGGCTGATTTTAGAGGAATATTGTACGTTTCAAAAATGGACACTTAGAAACTTTTCTGCTGAAAACCACACAATGGATTCCTATGGAAAGAAATACAAGTTACTGGTAAGTACGCTTAGAATAACTTTTCAGGGTCAGTGCTGGGCTAAAAGATGCAGCCCTGGGTACTCTCCTGAAAACAGGTGAGTAAATCGTAATTCGTAGCTCGGCTGATTTTAGAGGAATATTTGTACGTATCAAAAATGGACACTTAGAAACTTTTCTGCTAAAAACTACACAATGGATTCCTATGGTAGGAAAAACAAGTTACTGGTAAGTACGCTTAGAATTACTTTTCAGGGTCAGTGCTGGGCTAAAATATGAAGCCCTGGGTTCTCTCCTGATAACAGGTGAGTAAATCGTAATTCGTAGTTCGGCTGATTTTAGAGGAATATTTGTACGTTTCAAAAATGGACACTTAGAATCTTTTCTGTTGAAAACCACACAATGGATTCCTATGGAAAGAAATACAGTTACTGGTAAGTACGCTTAGAATTACTTTTCAGGGTCAGTGCTGGGCTAGAAGATGCAGCCCTGGGTTCTCTCCTGAGAACAGGTGAGTAAATCGTAATTCGTAGCTCAGCTGATTTTAGAGGAATATTTGTACGTATCAAAAATGGACACTTAGAAACTTTTCTGCTAAAAACCACACAATGGATTCCTATTGTAGGAAAAACAAGTTACTGGTAAGTACGCTTAGAATTACTTTTCAGGGTCAGTGCTGGGCTAAAATATGAAGCCCTGGGTTCTCTCCTGATAACAGGTGAGTAAATCGTAATTCGTAGTTCGGCTGATTTTAGAGGAATATTTGTACGTTTCAAAAATGGACACTTAGAAACTTTTCTGCTGAAAACCACACAATGGATTCCTATGGAAAGAAATACAAGTTACTGGTAAGTACGCTTAGAATTACTTTTCAGGGTCAGTGCTGGGCTAAAAGATGCAGCCCTGGGTTCTCTCCTGAGAACAGGTGAGTAAATCGGAATTCGTAGTTCGACTGATTTTAGAGGAATATTTGTACGTTTCAAAAATGGACACATAGAAACTTTTCTGCTGAAAACCACACAATGGATTCCTATGGTAGAAAATACAAGTTACTGGTAAGTACGCTTAGAATTACTTTTCAGGGTCAGTGCTGGGCTAAAAGATGCGGCACTGGGTCCTCTCCTGATAACAGGTGAAGAAATTGGAATTCGTAGTTCGGCTGATTTTAGAGGAATATTTGTACGTTTCAAAAATGGACACTTAGAAACTTTTCTGCTGAAAACCACACAATGGATTCCTATGGAAAGAAATATAAGTTACTGGTAAGTACGCTTAGAATTACTTTTCAGTGTCAGTGCTGGGCTAAAAGATGCAGCCCTGGGTTCTCTCCTGAGAACAGGTGAGGAAATTGGAATTCGTAGTTCGGCTGATTTTAGAGGAATATTTGTACGTTTCAAAAATGAACACAGAAACTTTTCTGCTGAAAACCACACAATGGATTCCTATGGTAGGAAATACATGTTACTGGTAAGTATGCTTAGAATTACTTTACAGGTTCAGTGCTGGGCTAAAAGATGCAGCCCTGGGTTCTCTCCTGAGAACAGGTGAGTAAATCAGAATTCTTAGTTCGGCTGATTTTAGAGGAATATTTGTACGTTTCAAAAATGGACACATAGAAACTTTTCTGCTGAAAACCACACAATGGATTCCTATGGTAGGAAATACAAGTTACTGGTAAGTACGCTTAGAATTACTTTTCAGGGTCAGTGCTGGGCTAAAAGATGCGGCACTGGGTTCTCTCCTGATAACAGGTGAGGAAATTGGAATTTGTAATTCGGCTGATTTTAGAGGAATATTTGTACGTTTCAAAAATGAACACTTAGAAACTTTTCTGCTGAAAACCACACAATGGATTCCTATGGTAGGAAATACAAGTTACTGGTAAGTACGCTAAGAATTACTCTTCAGGGTCAGTGCTGGGCTAAAAGATGCAGCACTGGGTTCTCTCCTGATAACAGGTGAGGAAATTGGAATTCGCAGTTCGGCTGATTTTAGAGGAATATTGTACGTTTCAAAAATGGACACTTAGAAACTTTTCTGCTGAAAACCACACAATGGATTCCTATGATAAGAAATACAAGTTACTGGTAAGTACGCTTAGAATTACTTTTCAGGGTCAGTGCTGGGCTAAAAGATGCAGCCCTGGGTACTCTCCTGATAACAGGTGAGGAAATTGGAATTTGTAATTCGGCTGATTTTAGAGGAATATTTGTACGTTTCAAAAATGAACACTTAGAAACTTTTCTGCTGAAAACCACACAATGGATTCCTATGGTAGGAAATACAAGTTACTGGTAAGTACGCTAAGAATTACTCTTCAGGGTCAGTGCTGGGCTAAAAGATGCGGCACTGGGTTCTCTCCTGATAACAGGTGAGGAAATTGGAATTCGTAATTCGGCTGATTTTAGAGGAATATTTGTACGTTTCAAAAATGAACACTTAGAAACCTTTCTGCTGAAAACCACACAATGGATTCCTATGGTAGGAAATACAAGTTACTGGTAAGTACGCTAAGAATTACTCTTCAGGGTCAGTGCTGGGCTAAAAGATGCAGCACTGGGTTCTCTCCTGATAACAGGTGAGGAAATTGGAATTCGCAGTTCGGCTGATTTTAGAGGAATATTGTACGTTTCAAAAATGGACACTTAGAAACTTTTCTGCTGAAAACCACACAATGGATTCCTATGGAAATAAATACAAGTTACTGGTAAGTACGCTTAGAATTACTTTTCAGGGTCAGTGCTGGGCTAAAAGATGCAGCCCTGGGTACTCTCCTGAAAACAGGTGAGTAAATCGTAATTCGTAGCTCGGCTGATTTTAGAGGAATATTTGTACGTTTCAAAAATGGACACTTAGAAACTTTTCTGCTAAAAACCAAACAATGGATTCCTATGGTAGGAAATACAAGTTACTGGTAAGTACGCTTAGAATTACTTTTCAGGGTCAGTGCTGGGCTAAAAGATGCGGCACAGGGTCCTCTCCTGATAACAGGTGAGGAAATTGGAATTCGTAGTTCGGCTGATTTTAGAGGAATATTTGTACGTTTCAAAAATGAACACAGAAACTTTTCTGCTGAAAACCACACAATGGATTCCTATGGTAGGAAATACATGTTACTGGTAAGTACGCTTAGAATTACTTTACAGGGTCAGTGCTGGGCTAAAAGATGCAGCCCTGGGTTCTCTCCTGAGAACAGGTGAGTAAATCGTAATTCGTAGTTCGGCTGATTTTAGAGGAATATTTGTACGTTTCAAAAATGGACACTGAAACTTTTCTGCTGAAAACCACACAATGGATTCCTATGGAAGGAAATACAAGTTACTGGCAAGTACGCTTAGAATTACTTTTCAGGGTCAGTGCTGGGCTAAAAGATGCGGCACTGGGTTCTCTCCTGATAACAGGTGAGGAAATTGGAATTCGTAGTTCGGCTGATTTTAGAGGAATATTTGTACGTTTCAAAAATGAACACTTAGAAACTTTTCTGCTGAAAACCACACAATGGATTCCTATGGTAGGAAATACAAGTTACTGGTAAGTACGCTTAGAATTACTTTTCAGGGTCAGTGATAGCTAAAAGATGCAGCCCTGGGTTCTCTCCTGAGAACAGGTAAGTAAATCGTAATTCGTAGCTCGGCTGATTTTAGAGGAATATTTGTACGATTCAAAAATGGACACTTAGAAACTTTTCTGCTGAAAACCACACAATGGATTCCTATGGAAAGAAATACAAGTTACTGGTAAGTACGCATAGAATTACTTTTCAGGGTCAGTGCTTGGCTAAAAGATGCAGACTGGGTTCTCTCCTGAGAACAGTTGAGTAAATCGGAATTCGTAGTTCGGCTGATTTTAGAGGAATATTTGTATGTTTCAAAAATGGACACTGAAACTTTTCTGCTGAAAACCACACAATGGATTCCTATGGAAGGAAATACAAGTTACTGGTAAGTACGCTTAGAATTACTTTTCAGTGTCAGTGCTGGGCTAAAAGATGCAGCCCTGGGTTCTCTCCTGAGAACAGGTGAGTAAATCGGAATTCGTAGTTCGGCTGATTTTAGAGGAATATTTGTACGTTTCAAAAATGGACACATAGAAACTTTTCTGCTGAAAACCACACAATGGATTCCTATGGTAGGAAATACAAGTTACTGGTAAGTACGCTTAGAATTACTTTTCAGGGACAGTGCTGGGCTAAAAGATGCGGCACTGGGTTCTCTCCTGATAACAGGTGAGGAAATTGGAATTCGTAGTTCGGCTGATTTTAGAGGAATATTTGTACGTTTCAAAAATGGACACTTAGAAACTTTTCTGCTGAAAACCACACAATGGATTCCTATGGAAAGAAATACAAGTTACTGGTAAGTACGCTTAGAATTACTTTTCAGGGTCAGTGCTGGGCTAAAAGATGCAGCCCTGGGTACTCTCCTGAAAACAGGTGAGTAAATCGTAATTCGTAGCTCGGCTGATTTTAGAGGAATATTTGTACGTTTCAAAAATGGACACTTAGAAACTTTTCTGCTAAAAACCAAACAATGGATTCCTATGGTAGGAAATACAAGTTACTGGTAAGTACGCTTAGAATTACTTTTCAGGGTCAGTGCTGGGCTAAAAGATGCGGCACTGGGTCCTCTCCTGATAACAGGTGAGGAAATTGGAATTCGTAGTTCGGCTGATTTTAGAGGAATATTTGTACGTTTCAAAAATGAACACAGAAACTTTTCTGCTGAAAACCACACAATGGATTCCTATGGTAGGAAATACATGTTACTGGTAAGTACGCTTAGAATTACTTTACAGGGTCAGTGCTGGGCTAAAAGATGCAGCCCTGGGTTCTCTCCTGAGAACAGGTGAGTAAATCAGAATTCTTAGTTCGGCTGATTTTAGAGGAATATTTCTACGTTTCAAAAATGGACACTGAAACTTTTCTGCTGAAAACCACACAATGGATTCCTATGGTAGGAAATACAAGTTACTGGTAAGTACGCTTAGAATTACTTTTCAGGGTCAGTGATGGCTAAAAGATGCAGCCCTGGGTTCTCTCCTGAGAACAGGTAAGTAAATCGTAATTCGTAGCTCGGCTGATTTTAGAGGAATATTTGTACGATTCAAAAATGGACACTTAGAAACTTTTCTGCTGAAAACCACACAATGGATTCCTATGGAAAGAAATACAAGTTACTGGTAAGTTCGCATAGAATTACTTTTCAGGGTCAGTGCTGGGCTAAAAGATGCAGCCCTGGGTTCTCTCCTGAGAACAGTTGAGTAAATCGGAATTCGTAGTTCGGCTGATTTTAGAGGAATATTTGTATGTTTCAAAAATGGACACTGAAACTTTTCTGCTGAAAACCACACAATGGATTCCTATGGAAGGAAATACAAGTTACTGGTAAGTACGCTTAGAATTACTTTTCAGGGTCAGTGCTGGGCTAAAAGATGCAGCCCTGGGTTCTCTCCTGAGAACAGGTGAGTAAATCGGAATTCGTAGTTCGGCTGATTTTAGAGGAATATTTGTACGTTTCAAAAATGGACACATAGAAACTTTTCTGCTGAAAACCACACAATGGATTCCTATGGTAGGAAATACAAGTTACTGGTAAGTACGCTTAGAATTACTTTTCAGGGTCAGTGCTGGGCTAAAAGATGCGGCACTGGGTTCTCTCCTGATAACAGGTGAGGAAATTGGAATTCGTAGTTCGGCTGATTTTAGAGGAATATTTGTACGTTTCAAAAATGAACACTTAGAAACTTTTCTGCTGAAAACCACACAATGGATTCCTATGGTAGGAAATACAAGTTACTGGTAAGTACGCTAATAATTACTCTTCAGGGTCAGTGCTGGGCTAAAAGATGCAGCACTGGGTTCTCTCATGATAACAGGTGAGGAAATTGGAATTCGCAGTTCGGCTGATTTTAGAGGAATATTGTACGTTTCAAAAATGGACACTTAGAAACTTTTCTGCTGAAAACCACACAATGGATTCCTATGGAAAGAAATACAAGTTACTGGTAAGTACGCTTAGAATTACTTTTCAGGGTCAGTGCTGGGCTAAAAGATGCAGCCCTGGGTACTCTCCTGAAAACAGGTGAGTAAATCGTAATTCGTAGCTCGGCTGATTTTAGAGGAATATTTGTACGTTTCAAAAATGGACACTTAGAAACTTTTCTGCTAAAAACCAAACAATGGATTCCTATGGTAGGAAATACAAGTTACTGGTAAGTACGCTTAGAATTACTTTTCAGGGTCAGTGCTGGGCTAAAAGATGCGGCACTGGGTCCTCTCCTGATAACAGGTGAGGAAATTGGAATTCGTAGTTCGGCTGATTTTAGAGGAATATTTGTACGTTTCAAAAATGAACACAGAAACTTTTCTGCTGAAAACCACACAATGGATTCCTATGGTAGGAAATACATGTTACTGGTAAGTACGCTTAGAATTACTTTACAGGGTCAGTGCTGGGCTAAAAGATGCAGCCCTGGGTTCTCTCCTGAGAACAGGTGAGTAAATCAGAATTCTTAGTTCGGCTGATTTTAGAGGAATATTTCTACGTTTCAAAAATGGACACATAGAAACTTTTCTGCTGAAAACCACACAATGGATTCCTATGGTAGGAAATACAAGTTACTGGTAAGTACGCTTAGAATTACTTTTCAGGGTCAGTGCTGGGCTAAAAGATGCGGCACTGGGTTCTCTCCTGATAACAGGTGAGGAAATTGGAATTCGTAATTCGGCTGATTTTAGAGGAATATTTGTACGTTTCAAAAATGAACACTTAGAAACTTTTCTGCTGAAAACCACACAATGGATTCCTATGGTAGGAAATACAAGTTACTGGTAAGTACGCTAAGAATTACTCTTCAGGGTCAGTGCTGGGCTAAAAGATGCAGCACTGGGTTCTCTCCTGATAACAGGTGAGGAAATTGGAATTCGCAGTTCGGCTGATTTTAGAGGAATATTGTACGTTTCAAAAATGGACACTTAGAAACTTTTCTGCTGAAAACCACACAATGGATTCCTATGGAAAGAAATACAAGTTACTGGTAAGTACGCTTAGAATTACTTTTCAGGGTCAGTGCTGGGCTAAAAGATGCAGCCCTGGGTACTCTCCTGAAAACAGGTGAGTAAATCGTAATTCGTAGCTCGGCTGATTTTAGAGGAATATTTGTACGTTTCAAAAATGGACACTTAGAAACTTTTCTGCTAAAAACCAAACAATGGATTCCTATGGTAGGAAATACAAGTTACTGGTAAGTACGCTTAGAATTACTTTTCAGGGTCAGTGATAGCTAAAAGATGCAGCCCTGGGTTCTCTCCTGAGAACAGGTAAGTAAATCGTAATTCGTAGCTCGGCTGATTTTAGAGGAATATTTGTACGATTCAAAAATGGACACTTAGAAACTTTTCTGCTGAAAACCACACAATGGATTCCTATGGAAAGAAATACAAGTTACTGGTAAGTACGCATAGAATTACTTTTCAGGGTCAGTGCTTGGCTAAAAGATGCAGACTGGGTTCTCTCCTGAGAACAGTTGAGTAAATCGGAATTCGTAGATCGGCTGATTTTAGAGGAATATTTGTATGTTTCAAAAATGGACACTGAAACTTTTCTGCTGAAAACCACACAATGGATTCCTATGGAAGGAAATACAAGTTACTGGTAAGTACGCTTAGAATTACTTTTCAGTGTCAGTGCTGGGCTAAAAGATGCAGCCCTGGGTTCTCTCCTGAGAACAGGTGAGTAAATCGGAATTCATAGTTCGGCTGATTTTAGAGGAATATTTGTACGTTTCAAAAATGGACACATAGAAACTTTTCTGCTGAAAACCACAAAATGGATTCCTATGGTAGGAAATACAAGTTACTGGTAAGTACGCTTAGAATTACTTTTCAGGGACAGTGCTGGGCTAAAAGATGCGGCACTGGGTTCTCTCCTGATAACAGGTGAGGAAATTGGAATTCGTAGTTCGGCTGATTTTAGAGGAATATTTGTACGTTTCAAAAATGGACACTTAGAAACTTTTCTGCTGAAAACCACACAATGGATTCCTATGGAAAGAAATACAAGTTACTGGTAAGTACGCTTAGAATTACTTTTCAGGGTCAGTGCTGGGCTAAAAGATGCAGCCCTGGGTACTCTCCTGAAAACAGGTGAGTAAATCGTAATTCGTAGCTCGGCTGATTTTAGAGGAATATTTGTACGTTTCAAAAATGGACACTTAGAAACTTTTCTGCTAAAAACCAAACAATGGATTCCTATGGTAGGAAATACAAGTTACTGGTAAGTACGCTTAGAATTACTTTTCAGGGTCAGTGCTGGGCTAAAAGATGCGGCACTGGGTCCTCTCCTGATAACAGGTGAGGAAATTGGAATTCGTAGTTCGGCTGATTTTAGAGGAATATTTGTACGTTTCAAAAATGAACACAGAAACTTTTCTGCTGAAAACCACACAATGGATTCCTATGGTAGGAAATACATGTTACTGGTAAGTACGCTTAGAATTACTTTACAGGGTCAGTGCTGGGCTAAAAGATGCAGCCCTGGGTTCTCTCCTGAGAACAGGTGAGTAAATCAGAATTCTTAGTTCGGCTGATTTTAGAGGAATATTTCTACGTTTCAAAAATGGACACTGAAACTTTTCTGCTGAAAACCACACAATGGATTCCTATGGTAGGAAATACAAGTTACTGGTAAGTACGCTTAGAATTACTTTTCAGGGTCAGTGATGGCTAAAAGATGCAGCCCTGGGTTCTCTCCTGAGAACAGGTAAGTAAATCGTAATTCGTAGCTCGGCTGATTTTAGAGGAATATTTGTACGATTCAAAAATGGACACTTAGAAACTTTTCTGCTGAAAACCACACAATGGATTCCTATGGAAAGAAATACAAGTTACTGGTAAGTTCGCATAGAATTACTTTTCAGGGTCAGTGCTGGGCTAAAAGATGCAGCCCTGGGTTCTCTCCTGAGAACAGTTGAGTAAATCGGAATTCGTAGTTCGGCTGATTTTAGAGGAATATTTGTATGTTTCAAAAATGGACACTGAAACTTTTCTGCTGAAAACCACACAATGGATTCCTATGGAAGGAAATACAAGTTACTGGTAAGTACGCTTAGAATTACTTTTCAGGGTCAGTGCTGGGCTAAAAGATGCAGCCCTGGGTTCTCTCCTGAGAACAGGTGAGTAAATCGGAATTCGTAGTTCGGCTGATTTTAGAGGAATATTTGTACGTTTCAAAAATGGACACATAGAAACTTTTCTGCTGAAAACCACACAATGGATTCCTATGGTAGGAAATACAAGTTACTGGTAAGTACGCTTAGAATTACTTTTCAGGGTCAGTGCTGGGCTAAAAGATGCGGCACTGGGTTCTCTCCTGATAACAGGTGAGGAAATTGGAATTCGTAGTTCGGCTGATTTTAGAGGAATATTTGTACGTTTCAAAAATGAACACTTAGAAACTTTTCTGCTGAAAACCACACAATGGATTCCTATGGTAGGAAATACAAGTTACTGGTAAGTACGCTAATAATTACTCTTCAGGGTCAGTGCTGGGCTAAAAGATGCAGCACTGGGTTCTCTCCTGATAACAGGTGAGGAAATTGGAATTCGCAGTTCGGCTGATTTTAGAGGAATATTGTACGTTTCAAAAATGGACACTTAGAAACTTTTCTGCTGAAAACCACACAATGGATTCCTATGGAAAGAAATACAAGTAACTGGTAAGTACGCTTAGAATTACTTTTCAGGGTCAGTGCTGGGCTAAAAGATGCAGCCCTGGGTACTCTCCTGAAAACAGGTGAGTAAATCGTAATTCGTAGCTCGGCTGATTTTAGAGGAATATTTGTACGTTTCAAAAATGGACACTTAGAAACTTTTCTGCTAAAAACCAAACAATGGATTCCTATGGTAGGAAATACAAGTTACTGGTAAGTACGCTTAGAATTACTTTTCAGGGTCAGTGCTGGGCTAAAAGATGCGGCACTGGGTCCTCTCCTGATAACAGGTGAGGAAATTGGAATTCGTAGTTCGGCTGATTTTAGAGGAATATTTGTACGTTTCAAAAATGAACACAGAAACTTTTCTGCTGAAAACCACACAATGGATTCCTATGGTAGGAAATACATGTTACTGGTAAGTACGCTTAGAATTACTTTACAGGGTCAGTGCTGGGCTAAAAGATGCAGCCCTGGGTTCTCTCCTGAGAACAGGTGAGTAAATCAGAATTCTTAGTTCGGCTGATTTTAGAGGAATATTTCTACGTTTCAAAAATGGACACATAGAAACTTTTCTGCTGAAAACCACACAATGGATTCCTATGGTAGGAAATACAAGTTACTGGTAAGTACGCTTAGAATTACTTTTCAGGGTCAGTGCTGGGCTAAAAGATGCGGCACTGGGTTCTCTCCTGATAACAGGTGAGGAAATTGGAATTCGTAATTCGGCTGATTTTAGAGGAATATTTGTACGTTTCAAAAATGAACACTTAGAAACTTTTCTGCTGAAAACCACACAATGGATTCCTATGGTAGGAAATACAAGTTACTGGTAAGTACGCTAAGAATTACTCTTCAGGGTCAGTGCTGGGCTAAAAGATGCAGCACTGGGTTCTCTCCTGATAACAGGTGAGGAAATTGGAATTCGCAGTTCGGCTGATTTTAGAGGAATATTGTACGTTTCAAAAATGGACACTTAGAAACTTTTCTGCTGAAAACCACACAATGGATTCCTATGGAAAGAAATACAAGTTACTGGTAAGTACGCTTAGAATTACTTTTCAGGGTCAGTGCTGGGCTAAAAGATGCAGCCCTGGGTACTCTCCTGAAAACAGGTGAGTAAATCGTAATTCGTAGCTCGGCTGATTTTAGAGGAATATTTGTACGTTTCAAAAATGGACACTTAGAAACTTTTCTGCTAAAAACCAAACAATGGATTCCTATGGTAGGAAATACAAGTTACTGGTAAGTACGATTAGAATTACTTTTCAGGGTCAGTGCTGGGCTAAAAGATGCGGCACTGGGTCCTCTCCTGATAACAGGTGAGGAAATTGGAATTCGTAGTTCGGCTGATTTTAGAGGAATATTTGTACGTTTCAAAAATGAACACAGAAACTTTTCTGCTGAAAACCACACAATGGATTCCTATGGTAGGAAATACATGTTACTGGTAAGTACGCTTAGAATTACTTTACAGGGTCAATGCTGGGCTAAAAGATGCAGCCCTGGGTTCTCTCCTGAGAACAGGTGAGTAAATCGTAATTCGTAGTTCGGCTGATTTTAGAGGAATATTTGTACGTTTCAAAAATGGACACTGAAACTTTTCTGCTGAAAACCACACAATGGATTCCTATGGAAGGAAATACAAGTTACTGGCAAGTACGCTTAGAATTACTTTTCAGGGTCAGTGCTGGGCTAAAAGATGCGGCACTGGGTTCTCTCCTGATAACAGGTGAGGACATTGGAATTCGTAGTTCGGCTAATTTTAGAGGAATATTTGTACGTTTCAAAAATGAACACTTAGAAACTTTTCTGCTGAAAACCACACAATGGATTCCTATGGTAGGAAATACAAGTTACTGGTAAGTACGCTTAGAATTACTTTTCAGGGTCAGTGATGGCTAAAAGATGCAGCCCTGGGTTCTCTCCTGAGAACAGGTAAGTAAATCGTAATTCGTAGCTCGGCTGATTTTAGAGGAATATTTGTACGTTTCAAAAATGGACACTGAAACTTTTCTGCTGAAAACCACACAATGGATTCCTATGGAAGGAAATACAAGTTACTGGCAAGTACACTTAGAATTACTTTTCAGGGTCAGTGCTGGGCTAAAAGATGCAGCCCTGGGTTCTCACCTGATAACAGGTGAGGAAATTGGAATTCGTACTTCGGCTGATTTTAGAGGAATATTTGTACGTTTCAAAAATGAACACTTAGAAACTTTATTTCTGAAAACCACACAATGGATTCCTATGGTAGGAAATACAAGTTACTGGTAAGTACGCTTAGAATTACTTTTCAGGGTCAGTGCTGGGCTAAAAGATGCAGCCCTGGGTTCTCTCCTAAGAACAGGTGAGTAAATCGGAATTAGTAGTTCGGCTGATTTTAGAGGAATATTTGTACGTTTCAAAAATGGACACTGAAACTTTTCTGCTGAAAACCACACAATGGATTCCTATGGTAGGAAATACAAGTTACTGGTAAGTACGCTTAGAATTACTTTTCAGGGTCAGTGCTGGGCTAAAAGATGCGGCACTGGGTTCTCTCCTGATAACAGGTGAGGAAATTGGAATTCGTAGTTCGGCTGATTTTAGAGGAATATTTGTACGTTTCAAAAATGAACACTTAGAATCTTTTCTGCTGAAAACCACACAATGGATTCCTATGGTAGGAAATACAAGTTACTGGTAAGTACGCTTAGAATTACTTTTCAGGGTCAGTGATGGCTAAAAGATGCAGCCCTGGGTTCTCTCCTGAGAACAGGTGAGTAAATCGTAATTCGTAGCTCGGCTGATTTTAGAGGAATATTTGTACGATTCAAAAATGGACACTTAGAAACTTTTCTGCTGAAAACCACACAATGGATTCCTATGGAAAGAAATACAAGTTACTGGTAAGTACGCGTAGAATTACTTTTCAGGGTCAGTGCTGGGCTAAAAGATGCAGCCCTGGGTTCTCTCCTGAGAACAGGTGGGTAAATCGGAATTCGTAGTTCGGCTGATTTTAGAGGAATATTTGTATGTTTCAAAAATGGACACTGAAACTTTTCCGCTGAAAACCACTCAATGGATTCCTATGGAAGGAAATACAAGTTACTGGCAAGTACACTCAGAATTACTTTTCAGGGTCAGTGCTGGGCTAAAAGATGCAGCCCTGGGTTCTCACCTGATAACAGGTGAGGAAATTGGAATTCGTAGTTCGGCTGATTTTAGAGGAATATTTGTACGTTTCAAAAATGAACACTTAGAAACTTTTCTTCTGAAAACCACACAATGGATTCCTATGGTAGGAAATACAAGTTACTGGTAAGTACGCTTAGAATTACTTTTCAGGGTCAGTGCTGGGCTAAAAGATGCAGCCCTGGGTTCTCTCCTGAGAACAGGTGAGAAAATCGTAATTCGTAGCTCGGCTGATTTTAGAGGAATATTTGTACGATTCAAAAATGGACACTTAGAAACTTTTCTGCTAAAAACCAAACAATGGATTCCTATGGTAGGAAATACAAGTTACTGGTAAGTACGCTTAGAATTACTTTTCAGGGTCAGTGCTGGGCTAAAAGATGCGGCACTGGGTTCTCTCCTGATAACAGGTGAGGAAATTGGAATTCGTAGTTCGGCTGATTTTAGAGGAATATTTGTACGTTTCAAAAATGAACACAGAAACTTTTCTGCTGAAAACCACACAATGGATTCCTATGGTAGGAAATACATGTTACTGGTAAGTACGCTTAGAATTACTTTACAGGGTCAGTGCTGGGCTAAAAGATGCAGCCCTGGGTTCTCTCCTGAGAACAGGTGAGTAAATCAGAATTCTTAGTTCGGCAGATTTTAGAGGAATATTTGTACGTTTCAAAAATGGACACTGAAACTTTTCTGCTGAAAACCACACAATGGATTCTTATGGAAGGATATACAAGTTACTGGCAAGTACGCTTAGAATTACTTTTCAGGGTCAGTGCTGGGCTAAAATATGCAGCACTGGGTTCTCTCCTGATAACAGGTGAGGAAATTGGAATTCGCAGTTCGGCTGATTTTAGAGGAATATTTGTACGTTTCAAAAATGGACACTTAGAAACTTTTCTGCTGAAAACCACACAATGGATTCCTATGGAAAGAAATACAGTTACTGGTAAGTACGCTTAGAATTACTTTTCAGGGTCAGTGCTGGGCTAGAAGATGCAGCCCTGGGTTCTCTCCTGAGAACAGGTGAGTAAATCGTAATTCGTAGCTTGGCTGATTTTAGAGGAATATTTGTATGTTTCAAAAATGGACAGTGAAACTTTTCTGCTGAAAACCACACAATGGATTCCTATGGAAGGAAATACAAGTTACTGGCAAGTACACTTAGAATTACTTTTCAGGGTCAGTGCTGGGCTAAAAGATGCAGCCCTGGGTTCTCACCTGATAACAGGTGAGGAATTTGGAATTCGTAGTTCGGCTGATTTTAGAGGAATATTTGTACGTTTCAAAAATGAACACTTAGAAACTTTTCTTCTGAAAACCACACAATGGATTCCTATGGTAGGAAATACAAGTTACTGGTAAGTACGCTTAGAATTACTTTTCAGGGTCAGTGCTGGGCTAAAAGATGCAGCCCTGGGTTCTCTCCTGAGAACAGGTGAGTAAATCGGAATTAGTAGTTCGGCTGATTTTAGAGGAATATATGTACCTTTCAAAAATGGACACTGAAACTTTTCTGCTGAAAACCACACAATGGATTCCTATGGTAGGAAATACAAGTTACTGGTAAGTACACTTAGAATTACTTTTCAGGGTCAGTGCTGGGCTAAAAGATGCAGCCCTGGGTTCTCTCCTTAGAACAGGTAAGTAAATCGTAATTCGTAGCTCGGCTGATTTTAGAGGAATATTTGTACATTTCAAAAATGGACACTTTGAAACTTTTCTGCTCGAAATCACACAATGGATTCCTATGGAAGGAAATACAAGTTACTGGTAAGTACGCTTAGAATTACTTTTCAGGGTCAGAGCTAGGCTAAAAGATGCAGCCCTGGGTTCTCTCCTGAGAACAGGTGAGTAAATCGGAATTCGTAGTTCGGCTGATTTTAGAGGAATATTTGTACGTTTCAAAAATGGACACTGAAACTTTTCTGCTGAAAACCACACAATGGATTCCTATGGAAGGAAATACAAGTTACTGGCAAGTATGCTTAGAATGACTTTTCAGGGTCAGTGCTGGGCTAAAATATGCAGCCCTGGGTTCTCTCCTGATAACAGGTGAGTAAATCGCAATTCGTAGTTCGGCTGATTTTAGAGGAATATTTGTACGTTTCAAAAATGGACACTTAGAAACTTTTCTGCTGAAAACCACACAATGGATTCCTATGGAAAGAAATACAAGTTACTGGTAAGTACGCTTAGAATTACTTTTCAGGGTCAGTGCTGGGCTAAAAGATGCAGCCCTGGGTTCTCTCCTGAGAACAGGTGAGTAAATCGTAATTCGTAGCTCGGCTTATTTTAGAGGAATATTTGTACGTTTCAAAAATGGACACTTAGAAACTTTTCTGCTAAAAACCAAACAATGGATTCCTATGGTAGGAAATACAAGTTACTGGTAAGTACGCTTAGAATTACTTTTCAGGGTCAGTGCTGGGCTAAAAGATGCGGCACTGGGTTCTCTCCTGATAACAGGTGAGGAAATTGGAATTCGTAGTTCGGCTGATTTTAGAGGAATATTTGTACGTTTCAAAAATGAACACAGAAACTTTTCTGCTGAAAACCACACAATGGATTCCTATGGTAGGAAATACATGTTACTGGTAAGTACGCTTAGAATTACTTTACAGGGTCAGTGCTGGGCTAAAAGATGCAGCCCTGGGTTCTCTCCTGAGAACAGGTGAGTAAATCAGAATTCTTAGTTCGGCTGATTTTAGAGGAATATTTGTACGTTTCAAAAATGGACACTGAAACTTTTCTGCTGAAAACCACACAATGGATTCTTATGGAAGGATATACAAGTTACTTGCAAGTACGCTTAGCATTACTTTTCAGGGTCAGTGCTGGGCTAAAATATGCAGCACTGGGTTCTCTCCTGATAACAGGTGAGTAAATCGTAATTCGTAGCTCGGCTGATTTTAGAGGAATATTTGCACGTTTCAAAAATGGACACTGAAACTTTTCTGCTGAAAACCACACAATGGATTCCTATGGTAGGAAATACAAGTTACTGGTAAGTACGCTTAGAATTACTTTTCAGGGTCAGTGCTGGGCTAAAAGATGCGGCACTGGGTTCTCTCCTGATAACAGGTGAGGAAATTGGAATTCGTAGTTCGGCTGATTTTAGAGGAATATTTGTACGTTTCAAAAATGAACACTTAGAAACTTTTCTGCTGAAAACCACACAATGGATTCCTATGGTAGGAAATACAAGTTACTGGTAAGTACGCTTAGAATTACTTTTCAGGGTCAGTGATGGCTAAAAGATGCAGCCCTGGGTTCTCTCCTGAGAACAGGTGAGTAAATCGTAATTCGTAGCTCGGCTGATTTTAGAGGAATATTTGTACGATTCAAAAATGGACACTTAGAAACTTTTCTGCTGAAAACCACACAATGGATTCCTATGGAAAGAAATACAAGTTACTGGTAAGTACGCGTAGAATTACTTTTCAGGGTCAGTGCTGGGCTAAAAGATGCAGCCCTGGGTTCTCTCCTGAGAACAGGTGGGTAAATCGGAATTCGTAGTTCGGCTGATTTTAGAGGAATATTTGTATGTTTCAAAAATGGACACTGAAACTTTTCCGCTGAAAACCACACAATGGATTCCTATGGAAGGAAATACAAGTTACTGGCAAGTACACTTAGAATTACTTTTCAGGGTCAGTGCTGGGCTAAAAGATGCAGCCCTGGGTTCTCACCTGATAACAGGTGAGGAAATTGGAATTCGTAGTTCGGCTGATTTTAGAGGAATATTTGTACGTTTCAAAAATGAACACTTAGAAACTTTCTTCTGAAAACCACACAATGGATTCTTATGGTAGGAAATACAAGTTACTGGTAAGTACGCTTAGAATTACTTTTCAGGGTCAGTGCTGGGCTAAAAGATGCAGCCCTGTGTTCTCTCCTTAGAACAGGTGAGTAAATCGTAATTCGTAGCTCGGCTGATTTTAGAGGAATATTTGTACATTTCAAAAATGGACACTTTGAAACTTTTCTGCTGAAAATCACACAATGGATTCCTATGGAAGGAAATACAAGTTACTGGTAAGTACGCTTAGAATTACTTTTCAGGGTCAGTGCTGGGCTAAAAGATGCAGCCCTGGGTTCTCTCCTTAGAACAGGTGAGTAAATCGTAATTCGTAGCTCGGCTGATTTTAGAGGAATATTTGTACATTTCAAAAATGGACACTTTGAAACTTTTCTGCTGAAAATCACACAATGGATTCCTATGGAAGGAAATACAAGTTACTGGTAAGTACGCTTAGAATTACTTTTCAGGGTCAGAGCTAGGCTAAAAGATGCAGCCCTGGGTTCTCTCCTGAGAACAGGTGAGTAAATCGGAATTCGTAGTTCGGCTGATTTTAGAGGAATATTTGTACGTTTCAAAAATGGACACTGAAACTTTTCTGCTGAAAACCACACAATGGATTCCTATGGAAGGAAATACAAGTTACTGGCTAGTACGCTTAGAATTACTTTTCAGGGTCAGTGCTGGGCTAAAATATGCAGCCCTGGGTTCTCTCCTGATAACAGGTGAGTAAATCGCAATTCGTAGTTCGGCTGATTTTAGAGGAATATTTGTACGTTTCAAAAATGGACACTTAGAAACTTTTCTGCTGAAAACCACACAATGAATTCCTATGGAAAGAAATGCAAGTTACTGGTAAGTACGCTTAGAATGACTTTTCAGTGTCAGTGCTAGGCTAAAAGATGCAGCCCTGGGTTCTCTCCTGAAAACAGGTAAGTAAATCAGAATTAGTAGTTCGGCTGATTTTAGAGGAATATTTGTACGTTTCAAAAATGGACACTTAGAAACTTTTCTGCTGAAAACCACACAATGGATTCCTATGGAAAGAAATACAGGTTACTGGTAAGTACGCTTAGAATTACTTTTCAGGGTCAGTGCTGGGCTAAAAGATGCAGCCCTGGGTTCTCTCCTGAGAACAGGTGAGGAAATTGGAATTCGTAGTTCGGCTGATTTTAGAGGAATATTTGTACGTTTCAAAAATGAACACAGAAACTTTTCTGCTGAAAACCACACAATGGATTCCTATGGTAGGAAATACATGTTACTGGTAAGTACGCTTAGAATTACTTTACAGGGTCAGTGCTGGGCTAAAAGATGCAGCCCTGGGTTCTCTCCTGAGAACAGGTGAGTAAATCATAATTCTTATTTCGGCAGATTTTAGAGGAATATTTGTACGTTTCAAAAATGGACACTTAGAAACTTTTCTGCTGAAAACCACACAATGGATTCCTATGGAAAGAAATACAAGTTACTGGTAAGTACGCTTAGAATTACTTTTCAGGGTCAGTGCTGGGCTAAAAGATGCAGCCCTGGGTTCTCTCCTGAGAACAGGTGAGTAAATCGTAATTCGTAGCTCGGCTTATTTTAGAGGAATATTTGTACGTTTCAAAAATGGACACTTAGAAACTTTTCTGCTAAAAACCAAACAATGGATTCCTATGGTAGGAAATACAAGTTACTGGTAAGTACGCTTAGAATTACTTTTCAGGGTCAGTGCTGGGCTAAAAGATGCGGCACTGGGTTCTCTCCTGATAACAGGTGAGGAAATTGGAATTCGTAGTTCGGCTGATTTTAGAGGAATATTTGTACGTTTCAAAAATGAACACAGAAACTTTTCTGCTGAAAACCACACAATGGATTCCTATGGTAGGAAATACATGTTACTGGTAAGTACGCTTAGAATTACTTTACAGGGTCAGTGCTGGGCTAAAAGATGCAGCCCTGGGTTCTCTCCTGAGAACAGGTGAGTAAATCAGAATTCTTAGTTCGGCTGATTTTAGAGGAATATTTGTACGTTTCAAAAATGGACACTGAAACTTTTCTGCTGAAAACCACACAATGGATTCTTATGGAAGGATATACAAGTTACTTGCAAGTACGCTTAGCATTACTTTTCAGGGTCAGTGCTGGGCTAAAATATGCAGCACTGGGTTCTCTCCTGATAACAGGTGAGTAAATCGTAATTCGTAGCTCGGCTGATTTTAGAGGAATATTTGCACGTTTCAAAAATGGACACTGAAACTTTTCTGCTGAAAACCACACAATGGATTCCTATGGTAGGAAATACAAGTTACTGGTAAGTACGCTTAGAATTACTTTTCAGGGTCAGTGCTGGGCTAAAAGATGCGGCACTGGGTTCTCTCCTGATAACAGGTGAGGAAATTGGAATTCGTAGTTCGGCTGATTTTAGAGGAATATTTGTACGTTTCAAAAATGAACACTTAGAAACTTTTCTGCTGAAAACCACACAATGGATTCCTATGGTAGGAAATACAAGTTACTGGTAAGTACGCTTAGAATTACTTTTCAGGGTCAGTGATGGCTAAAAGATGCAGCCCTGGGTTCTCTCCTGAGAACAGGTGAGTAAATCGTAATTCGTAGCTCGGCTGATTTTAGAGGAATATTTGTACGATTCAAAAATGGACACTTAGAAACTTTTCTGCTGAAAACCACACAATGGATTCCTATGGAAAGAAATACAAGTTACTGGTAAGTACGCGTAGAATTACTTTTCAGGGTCAGTGCTGGGCTAAAAGATGCAGCCCTGGGTTCTCTCCTGAGAACAGGTGGGTAAATCGGAATTCGTAGTTCGGCTGATTTTAGAGGAATATTTGTATGTTTCAAAAATGGACACTGAAACTTTTCCGCTGAAAACCACACAATGGATTCCTATGGAAGGAAATACAAGTTACTGGCAAGTACACTTAGAATTACTTTTCAGGGTCAGTGCTGGGCTAAAAGATGCAGCCCTGGGTTCTCACCTGATAACAGGTGAGGAAATTGGAATTCGTAGTTCGGCTGATTTTAGAGGAATATTTGTACGTTTCAAAAATGAACACTTAGAAACTTTCTTCTGAAAACCACACAATGGATTCTTATGGTAGGAAATACAAGTTACTGGTAAGTACGCTTAGAATTACTTTTCAGGGTCAGTGCTGGGCTAAAAGATGCAGCCCTGGGTTCTCTCCTTAGAACAGGTGAGTAAATCGTAATTCGTAGCTCGGCTGATTTTAGAGGAATATTTGTACATTTCAAAAATGGACACTTTGAAACTTTTCTGCTGAAAATCACACAATGGATTCCTATGGAAGGAAATACAAGTTACTGGTAAGTACGCTTAGAATTACTTTTCAGGGTCAGTGCTGGGCTAAAAGATGCAGCCCTGGGTTCTCTCCTTAGAACAGGTGAGTAAATCGTAATTCGTAGCTCGGCTGATTTTAGAGGAATATTTGTACATTTCAAAAATGGACACTTTGAAACTTTTCTGCTGAAAATCACACAATGGATTCCTATGGAAGGAAATACAAGTTACTGGTAAGTACGCTTAGAATTACTTTTCAGGGTCAGAGCTAGGCTAAAAGATGCAGCCCTGGGTTCTCTCCTGAGAACAGGTGAGTAAATCGGAATTCGTAGTTCGGCTGATTTTAGAGGAATATTTGTACGTTTCAAAAATGGACACTGAAACTTTTCTGCTGAAAACCACACAATGGATTCCTATGGAAGGAAATACAAGTTACTGGCTAGTACGCTTAGAATTACTTTTCAGGGTCAGTGCTGGGCTAAAATATGCAGCCCTGGGTTCTCTCCTGATAACAGGTGAGTAAATCGCAATTCGTAGTTCGGCTGATTTTAGAGGAATATTTGTACGTTTCAAAAATGGACACTTAGAAACTTTTCTGCTGAAAACCACACAATGAATTCCTATGGAAAGAAATACAAGTTACTGGTAAGTACGCTTAGAATGACTTTTCAGTGTCAGTGCTAGGCTAAAAGATGCAGCCCTGGGTTCTCTCCTGAAAACAGGTAAGTAAATCAGAATTAGTAGTTCGGCTGATTTTAGAGGAATATTTGTACGTTTCAAAAATGGACACTTAGAAACTTTTCTGCTGAAAACCACACAATGGATTCCTATGGAAAGAAATACAGGTTACTGGTAAGTACGCTTAGAATTACTTTTCAGGGTCAGTGCTGGGCTAAAAGATGCAGCCCTGGGTTCTCTCCTGAGAACAGGTGAGGAAATTGGAATTCGTAGTTCGGCTGATTTTAGAGGAATATTTGTACGTTTCAAAAATGAACACAGAAACTTTTCTGCTGAAAACCACACAATGGATTCCTATGGTAGGAAATACATGTTACTGGTAAGTACGCTTAGAATTACTTTACAGGGTCAGTGCTGGGCTAAAAGATGCAGCCCTGGGTTCTCTCCTGAGAACAGGTGAGTAAATCATAATTCTTATTTCGGCAGATTTTAGAGGAATATTTGTACGTTTCAAAAATGGCCACTGAAACTTTTCTGCTGAAAACCACACAATGGATTCCTATGGAAGGAAATACAAGTTACTGGCAAGTACGCTTAGAATTACTTTTCAGGGTCAGTGCTGGGCAAAAATATGCAGCCCTGGGTTCTCTCCTGATAACAGGTGAGTAAATCGCAATTCGTAGTTCGGCTGATTTTAGAGGAATATTTGTACGTTTCAAAAATGGACACTTAGAAACTTTTCTGCTGAAAACCACACAATGGATTCCTATGGAAAAAAATACAAGTTACTGGTAAGTACGCTTAGAATTACTTTTCAGGGTCAGTGCTGGGCTAAAAGATGCAGCCCTGGGTTCTCTCCTGAGAACAGGTGAGTAAATCGTAATTCGTAGCTTGGCTTATTTTAGAGGAATATTTGTACATTTCAAAAATGGACACTTAGAAACTTTTCTGCTAAAAACCAAACAATGGATTCCTATGGTAGGAAATACAAGTTACTGGTAAGTACGCTTAGAATTACTTTTCAGGGTCAGTGCTGGGCTAAAAGATGCGGCACTGGGTTCTCTCCTGATAACAGGTGAGGAAATTGGAATTCGTAGTTCGGCTGATTTTAGAGGAATATTTGTACGTTTCAAAAATGAACACAGAAACTTTTCTGCTGAAAACCACACAATGGATTCCTATGGTAGGAAATACATGTTACTGGTAAGTACGCTTAGAATTACTTTACAGGGTCAGTGCTGGGCTAAAAGATGCAGCCCTGGGTTCTCTCCTGAGAACAGGTGAGTAAATCAGAATTCTTAGTTCGGCAGATTTTAGAGGAATATTTGTACGTTTCAAAAATGGACACTGAAACTTTTCTGCTGAAAACCACACAATGGATTCTTATGGAAGGATATACAAGTTACTGGCAAGTACGCTTAGAATTACTTTTCAGGGTCAGTGCTGGGCTAAAATATGCAGCACTGGGTTCTCTCCTGATAACAGGTGAGGAAATTGGAATTCGCAGTTCGGCTGATTTTAGAGGAATATTTGTACGTTTCAAAAATGGACACTTAGAAACTTTTCTGCTGAAAACCACACAATGGATTCTTATGGAAGGATATACAAGTTACTGGCAAGTACGCTTAGAATTACTTTTCAGGGTCAGTGCTGGGCTAGAAGATGCAGCCCTGGGTTCTCTCCTGAGAACAGGTGAGTAAATCGTAATTCGTAGCTTGGCTGATTTTAGAGGAATATTTGTATGTTTCAAAAATGGACACTGAAACTTTTCTGCTGAAAACCACACAATGGATTCCTATGGTAGGAAATACAAGTTACTGGTAAGTACACTTAGAATTACTTTTCAGGGTCAGTGCTGGGCTAAAAGATGCAGCCCTGGGTTCTCTCCTTAGAACAGGTAAGTAAATCGTAATTCGTAGCTCGGCTGATTTTAGAGGAATATTTGTACATTTCAAAAATGGACACTTTGAAACTTTTCTGCTGAAAATCACACAATGGATTCCTATGGAAGGAAATACAAGTTACTGGTAAGTATGCTTAGAATTACTTTTCAGGGTCAGAGCTAGGCTAAAAGATGCAGCCCTGGGTTCTCTCCTGAGAACAGGTGAGTAAATCGGAATTCGAAGTTCGGCTGATTTTAGAGGAATATTTGTACGTTTCAAAAATGGACACTGAAACTTTTCTGCTGAAAACCACACAATGGATTCCTATGGAAGGAAATACAAGTTACTGGCAAGTATGCTTAGAATTACTTTTCAGGGTCAGTGCTGGGCTAAAATATGCAGCCCTGGGTTCTCTCCTGATAACAGGTGAGTAAATCGCAATTCGTAGTTCGGCTGATTTTAGAGGAATATTTGTACGTTTCAAAAATGGACACTTAGAAACTTTTCTGCTGAAAACCACACAATGGATTCCTATGGAAAGAAATACAAGTTACTGGTAAGTACGCTTAGAATTACTTTTCAGGGTCAGTGCTGGGCTAAAAGATGCAGCCCTGGGTTCTCTCCTGAGAACAGGTGAGTAAATCGTAATTCGTAGCTCGGCTTATTTTAGAGGAATATTTGTACGTTTCAAAAATGGCCACTTAGAAACTTTTCTGCTAAAAACCAAACAATGGATTCCTATGGTAGGAAATACAAGTTACTGGTAAGTACGCTTAGAATTACTTTTCAGGGTCAGTGCTGGGCTAAAAGATGCGGCACTGGGTTCTCTCCTGATAACAGGTGAGGAAATTGGAATTCGTAGTTCGGCTGATTTTAGAGGAATATTTGTACGTTTCAAAAATGAACACAGAAACTTTTCTGCTGAAAACCACACAATGGATTCCTATGGTAGGAAATACATGTTACTGGTAAGTACGCTTAGAATTACTTTACAGGGTCAGTGCTGGGCTAAAAGATGCAGCCCTGGGTTCTCTCCTGAGAACAGGTGAGTAAATCAGAATTCTTAGTTCGGCTGATTTTAGAGGAATATTTGTACGTTTCAAAAATGGACACTGAAACTTTTCTGCTGAAAACCACACAATGGATTCCTATGGAAGGATATACAAGTTACTGGCAAGTACGCTTAGAATTACTTTTCAGGGTCAGTGCTGGGCTAATATATGCAGCACTGGGTTCTCTCCTGATAACAGGTGAGTAAATCGTAATTCGTAGCTCGGCTGATTTTAGAGGAATATTTGTACGTATCAAAAATGGACACTTAGAAACTTTTCTGCTAAAAACCACACAATGGATTCCTATGGTAGGAAAAATAAGTTACTGGTAAGTACGCTTAGAATTACTTTTCAGGGTCAGTGCTGGGCTAAAAGATGCAGCCCTGGGTTCTCTCCTGAGAACAGGTGAGTAAATCGTAATTCGTAGTTCGGCTGATTTTAGAGGAATATTTGTACGTTTCAAAAATGGACACTGAAACTTTTCTGCTGAAAACCACACAATGGATTCCTATGGAAGGAAATACAAGTTACTGGCAAGTACGCTTAGAATTACTTTTCAGGGTCAGTGCTGGGCTAAAATGTGCAGCCCTGGGTTCTCTCCTGATAACAGGTGAGTAAATCGCAATTCGTAGTTCGGCTGATTTTAGAGGAATATTTGTACGTTTCAAAAATGGACACTTAGAAACTTTTCTGCTGAAAACCACACAATGGATTCCTATAGAAAGAAATACAAGTTACTGGTAAGTACGCTTAGAATTTCTTTTCAGGGTCAGTGCTGGGCTAAAAGATGCAGCCCTGGGTTCTCTCCTGAGAACAGGTGAGTAAATCGGAATTAGTAGTTCGGCTGATTTTAGATGAATATTTGTACGTTTCAAAAATGGACACTTAGAAACTTTTCTGCTGAAAACCACACAATGGATTCCTATGGAAAGAAATACAAGTTACTGGTAAGTACGCTTAGAATTACTTTTCAGGGTCAGTGCTGTGCTAAAAGATGCGGCACTGGGTTCTCTCCTGATAACAGGTGAGGAAATTGGAATTCGTAGTTCGGCTGATTTTAGAGGAATATTTGTACGTTTCAAATATGAACACAGAAACTTTTCTGCTGAAAACCACACAATGGATTCCTATGGTAGGAAATACAAGTTACTGGTAAGTACGCTTAGAATTACTTTTCAGGGTCAGTGCTGGGCTAAAAGATGCAGCCCTGGGTTCTCTCCTGAGAACAGGTGAGTAAATCGTAATTCGTAGCTCGGCTGATTTTAGAGGAATATTTGTACGTTTCAAAAATGGACACTTAGAAACTTTTCTGCTAAAAACCACACAATGGATTCCTATGGAAAGAAATACAAGTTACTGGTATGTACGCGTAGAATTACTTTTCAGGGTCAGTGCTGGGCTAAAAGATGCAGCCCTGGGTTCTCTCCTGAGAACAGGTGAGTAAATCGGAATTCGTAGTTCGGCTGATTTTAGAGGAATATTTGTACGTTTCAAAAATGGACACTGAAACTTTTCTGCTGAAAACCACACAATGGATTCCTATGGAAGGAAATACAAGTTACTGGCAAGTACACTTAGAATTACTTTTCAGGGTCAATGCTAGGCTAAAAGATGCAGCCCTGGGTTCTCTCCTGATAACAGGTGAGGAAATTGGAATTCGCAGTTCGGCTGATTTTAGAGGAATATTTTTACTTTCAAAAATGAACACATAGAAACTTTTCTGCTGAAAACCACACAATGGATTCCTATGGTAGGAAATACAAGTTACTGGTAAGTACGCTTAGAATTACTTTTCAGGGTCAGTGCTGGGCTAAAATATGAAGCCCTGGGTTCTCTCCTGATAACAGGTGAGTAAATCGTAATTCGTAGTTCGGCTGATTTTAGAGGAATATTTGTACGTTTCAAAAATGGACACTTAGAAACTTTTCTGCTGAAAACCACACAATGGATTCCTATGGAAAGAAATACAAGTTACTGGTAAGTACGCTTAGAATTACTTTTCAGGGTCAGTGCTGGGCTAAAAGATGCAGCCCTGGGTTCTCTCCTGAGAACAGGTGAGTAAATCGGAATTCGTAGTTCAGCTGATATTAGAGGAATATTTGTACGTTTCAAAAATGGACACATAGAAACTTTTCTGCTGAAAACCACACAATGGATTCCTATGGTAGGAAATACAAGTTACTGGTAAGTACGCTTAGAATTACTTTTCAGGGTCAGTGCTGGGCTAAAAGATGCGGCACTGGGTTCTCTCCTGATAACAGGTGAGGAAATTGGAATTCGTAGTTCGGCTGATTTTAGAGGAATATTTGTACGTTTCAAAAATGAACACTTAGAAACTTTTCTGCTGAAAATCACACAATGGATTCCTATGGTAGGAAATACAAGTTACTGGTAAGTACGCTTAGAATTACTTTTCAGGGTCAGTGATGGCTAAAAGATGCAGCCCTGGGTTCTCTCCTGAGAACAGGTGAGTAAATCGTAATTCGTAGCTCGGCTGATTTTAGAGGAATATTTGTACGTTTCAAAAATGGACACTTAGAAACTTTTCTTCTGAAAACCACACAATGGATTCCTATGGTAGGAAATACAAGTTACTGGTAAGTACGCTTAGAATTACTTTTCAGGGTCAGTGATGGCTAAAAGATGCAGCCCTGGGTTCTCTCCTGAGAACAGGTGAGTAAATCGTAATTCGTAGCTCGGCTGATTTTAGAGGAATATTTGTACGTTTCAAAAATGGACACTTAGAAACTTTTCTTCTGAAAACCACACAATGGATTCCTATGGAAGGAAATACAAGTTACTGGCAAGTACACTTAGAATTACTTTTCAGGGTCAGTGCTGGGCTAAAAGATGCAGCCCTGGGTTCTCACCTGATAACAGGTGAGGAAATTGGAATTCGTAGTTCGGCTGATTTTAGAGGAATATTTGTACGTTTCAAAAATGAACACTTAGAAACTTTTCTTCTGAAAACCACACAATGGATTCCTATGGTAGGAAATACAAGTTACTGGTAAGTACGCTTAGAATTACTTTTCAGGGTCAGTGCTGGACTAAAAGATGCAGCCCTGGGTTCTCTTCTGAGAACAGTTGAGTAAATCAGAATTAGTAGTTCGGCTGATTTTAGAGGAATATTTGTACATTTCAAAAATGGACACTGAAACTTTTCTGCTGAAAACCACACAATGGATTCCTATGGTAGGAAATACAAGTTACTGGTAAGTACGCTTAGAATTACTTTTCAGGGTCAGTGCTGGGCTAAAAGATGCAGCCCTGGGTTCTCTCCTTAGAACAGGTGAGTAAATCGTAATTCGTAGCTCGGCTGATTTTAGAGGAATATTTGTACATTTCAAAAATGGACACTTAGAAACTTTTCTGCTGAAAACCACACAATGGATTCCTATGGAAAGAAATACAAGTTACTGGTAAGTACGCTTAGAATTTCTTTTCAGGGTCAGTGCTGGGCTAAAAGATGCAGCCCTGGGTTCTCTCCTGAGAACAGGTGAGTAAATCGGAATTAGTAGTTCGGCTGATTTTAGATGAATATTTGTACGTTTCAAAAATGGACACTTAGAAACTCTTCTGCTGAAAACCACACAATGGATTCCTATGGAAAGAAATACAAGTTACTGGTAAGTACGCTTAGAATTACTTTTCAGGGTCAGTGCTGGGCTAAAATGTGCAGCCCTGGGTTCTCTCCTGATAACAGGTGAGTAAATCGCAATTCGTAGTTCGGCTGATTTTAGAGGAATATTTGTACGTTTCAAAAATGGACACTTAGAAACTTTTCTGCTGAAAACCACACAATGGATTCCTATAGAAAGAAATACAAGTTACTGGTAAGTACGCTTAGAATTTCTTTTCAGGGTCAGTGCTGGGCTAAAAGATGCAGCCCTGGGTTCTCTCCTGAGAACAGGTGAGTAAATCGGAATTAGTAGTTCGGCTGATTTTAGATGAATATTTGTACGTTTCAAAAATGGACACTTAGAAACTTTTCTGCTGAAAACCACACAATGGATTCCTATGGAAAGAAATACAAGTTACTGGTAAGTACGCTTAGAATTACTTTTCAGGGTCAGTGCTGTGCTAAAAGATGCGGCACTGGGTTCTCTCCTGATAACAGGTGAGGAAATTGGAATTCGTAGTTCGGCTGATTTTAGAGGAATATTTGTACGTTTCAAAAATGAACACAGAAACTTTTCTGCTGAAAACCAAACAATGGATTCCTATGGTAGGAAATACAAGTTACTGGTAAGTACGCTTAGAATTACTTTTCAGGGTCAGTGCTGGGCTAAAAGATGCAGCCCTGGGTTCTCTCCTGAGAACAGGTGAGTAAATCGTAATTCGTAGCTCGGCTGATTTTAGAGGAATATTTGTACGTTTCAAAAATGGACACTTAGAAACTTTTCTGCTAAAAACCACACAATGGATTCCTATGGAAAGAAATACAAGTTACTGGTATGTACGCGTAGAATTACTTTTCAGGGTCAGTGCTGGGCTAAAAGATGCAGCCCTGGGTTCTCTCCTGAGAACAGGTGAGTAAATCGGAATTCGTAGTTCGGCTGATTTTAGAGGAATATTTGTACGTTTCAAAAATGGACACTGAAACTTTTCTGCTGAAAACCACACAATGGATTCCTATGGAAGGAAATACAAGTTACTGGCAAGTACACTTAGAATTACTTTTCAGGGTCAATGCTAGGCTAAAAGATGCAGCCCTGGGTTCTCTCCTGATAACAGGTGAGGAAATTGGAATTCGCAGTTCGGCTGATTTTAGAGGAATATTTGTACTTTCAAAAATGAACACATAGAAACTTTTCTGCTGAAAACCACACAATGGATTCCTATGGTAGGAAATACAAGTTACTGGTAAGTACGCTTAGAATTACTTTTCAGAGTCAGTGCTGGGCTAAAATATGAAGCCCTGGGTTCTCTCCTGATAACAGGTGAGTAAATCGTAATTCGTAGTTCGGCTGATTTTAGAGGAATATTTGTACGTTTCAAAAATGGACACTTAGAAACTTTTCTGCTGAAAACCACACAATGGATTCCTATGGAAAGAAATACAAGTTACTGGTAAGTACGCTTAGAATTACTTTTCAGGGTCAGTGCTGGGCTAAAAGATGCGGCACTGGGTTCTCTCCTGATAACAGGTGAGGAAATTGGAATTCGTAGTTCGGCTGATTTTAGAGGAATATTTGTACGTTTCAAAAATGAACACTTAGAAACTTTTCTGCTGAAAATCACACAATGGATTCCTATGGTAGGAAATACAAGTTACTGGTAAGTACGCTTAGAATTACTTTTCAGGGTCAGTGATGGCTAAAAGATGCAGCCCTGGGTTCTCTCCTGAGAACAGGTGAGTAAATCGTAATTCGTAGCTCGGCTGATTTTAGAGGAATATTTGTACGTTTCAAAAATGGACACTTAGAAACTTTTCCGCTGAAAACCACACAATGGATTCCTATGGAAGGAAATACAAGTTACTGGCAAGTACACTTAGAATTACTTTTCAGGGTCAGTGCTGGGCTAAAAGATGCAGCCCTGGGTTCTCACCTGATAACAGGTGAGGAAATTGGAATTCGTAGTTCGGCTGATTTTAGAGGAATATTTGTACGTTTCAAAAATGAACACTTAGAAACTTTTCTTCTGAAAACCACACAATGGATTCCTATGGTAGGAAATACAAGTTACTGGTAAGTACGCTTAGAATTACTTTTCAGGGTCAGTGCTGGACTAAAAGATGCAGCCCTGGGTTCTCCTCTGAGAACAGGTGAGTAAATCAGAATTAGTAGTTCGGCTGATTTTAGAGGAATATTTGTACGTTTCAAAAATGGACACTGAAACTTTTCTGCTGAAAACCACACAATGGATTCCTATGGTAGGAAATACAAGTTACTGGTAAGTACGCTTAGAATTACTTTTCAGGGTCAGTGCTGGGCTAAAAGATGCAGCCCTGGGTTCTCTCCTTAGAACAGGTGAGTAAATCGTAATTCGTAGCTCGGCTGATTTTAGAGGAATATTTGTACATTTCAAAAATGGACACTTTGAAACTTTTCTGCTGAAAATCACACAATGGATTCCTATGGAAGGAAATACAAGTTACTGGTAAGTACGCTTAGAATTACTTTTCAGGGTCAGAGCTAGGCTAAAAGATGCAGCCCTGGGTTCTCTCCTGAGAACAGGTGAGTAAATCGGAATTCGTAGTTCGGCTGATTTTAGAGGAATATTTGTACGTTTCAAAAATGGACACTTAGAAACTTTTCTGCTGAAAACCACACAATGGATTCCTATGGAAAGAAATACAAGTTACTGGTAAGTACGCTTAGAATTTCTTTTCAGGGTCAGTGCTGGGCTAAAAGATGCAGCCCTGGGTTCTCTCCTGAGAACAGGTGAGTAAATCGGAATTAGTAGTTCGGCTGATTTTAGATGAATATTTGTACGTTTCAAAAATGGACACTTAGAAACTTTTCTGCTGAAAACCACACAATGGATTCCTATGGAAAGAAATACAAGTAACTGGTAAGTACGCTTAGAATTACTTTTCAGGGTCAGTGCTGGGCTAAAAGATGCAGCCCTGGGTTCTCTCCTGAGAACAGGTGAGTAAATCGTAATTCGTAGCTCGGCTTATTTTAGAGGAATATTTGTACGTTTCAAAAATGGACACTTAGAAACTTTTCTGCTAAAAACCAAACAATGGATTCCTATGGTAGGAAATACAAGTTACTGGTAAGTACGCTTAGAACTACTTTTCAGGGTCAGTGCTGGGCTAAAAGATGCGGCACTGGGTTCTCTCCTTATAACAGGTGAGGAAATTGGAATTCGTAGTTCGGCTGATTTTAGAGGAATATTTGTACGTTTCAAAAATGAACACAGAAACTTTTCTGCTGAAAACCACACAATGGATTCCTATGGTAGGAAATACATGTTACTGGTAAGTACGCTTAGAATTACTTTACAGGGTCAGTGCTGGGCTAAAAGATGCAGCCCTGGGTTCTCTCCTGAGAACAGGTGAGTGAATCAGAATTCTTAGTTCGGCTGATTTTAGAGGAATATTTGTACGTTTCAAAAATGGACACTGAAACTTTTCTGCTGAAAACCACACATTGGATTCTTATGGAAGGATATACAAGTTACTGGCAAGTACGCTTAGAATTACTTTTCAGGGTCAGTGCTGGGCTAAAATATGCAGCACTGGGTTCTCTCCTGATAACAGGTGAGGAAATTGGAATTCGCAGTTCGGCTGATTTTAGAGGAATATTTGTACGTTTCAAAAATGGACACTTAGAAACTTTTCTGCTGAAAACCACACAATGGATTCCTATGGAAAGAAATACAGTTACTGGTAAGTACGCTTAGAATTACTTTTCAGGGTCAGTCCTGGGCTAGAAGATGCAGCCCTGGGTTCTCTCCTGAGAACAGGTGAGTAAATCGTAATTCGTAGCTTGGCTGATTTTAGAGGAATATTTGTATGTTTCAAAAATGGACACTGAAACTTTTCTGCTGAAAACCACACAATGGATTCCTATGGAAGGAAATACAAGTTACTGGCAAGTACACTTAGAATTACTTTTCAGGGTCAGTGCTGGGCTAAAAGATGCAGCCCTGGGTTCTCACCTGATAACAGGTGAGGAAATTGGAATTCGTAGTTCGGCTGATTTTAGAGGAATATTTGTACGTTTCAAAAATGAACACTTAGAAACTTTTCTTCTGAAAACCACACAATGGATTCCTATGGTAGGAAATACAAGTTACTGGTAAGTATGCTTAGAATTACTTTTCAGGGTCAGTGCTGGGCTAAAAGATGCAGCCCTGGGTTCTCTCCTGAGAACAGGTGAGTAAATCGGAATTAGTAGTTCGGCTGATTTTAGAGGAATATTTGTACGTTTCAAAAATGGACACTGAAACTTTTCTGCTGAAAACCACACAATGGATTCCTATGGTAGGAAATACAAGTTACTGGTAAGTACGCTTAGAATTACTTTTCAGGGTCAGTGCTGGGCTAAAAGATGCAGCCCTGGGTTCTCTCCTTAGAACAGGTAAGTAAATCGTAATTCGTAGCTCGGCTGATTTTAGAGGAATATTTGTACATTTCAAAAATGGACACTTTGAAACTTTTCTGCTGAAAATCACACAATGGATTCCTGTGGAAGGAAATACAAGTTACTGGTAAGTACGCTTATAATTACTTTTCAGGGTCAGAGCTAGGCTAAAAGATGCAGCCCTGGGTTCTCTCCTGAGAACAGGTGAGTAAATCGGAATTCGTAGTTCGGCTGATTTTAGAGGAATATTTGTACGTTTCAAAAATGGACACTGAAACTTTTCTGCTGAAAACCACACAATGGATTCCTATGGAAGGAAATACAAGTTACTGGCAAGTATGCTTAGAATTACTTTTCAGGGTCAGTGCTGGGCTAAAATATGCAGCCCTGGGTTCTCTCCTGATAACAGGTGAGTAAATCGCAATTCGTAGTTCGGCTGATTTTAGAGGAATATTTGTACGTTTCAAAAATGGACACTTAGAAACTTTTCTGCTGAAAATCACACAATGGATTCCTATGGTAGGAAATACAAGTTACTGGTAAGTACGCTTAGAATTACTTTTCAGGGTCAGTGATGGCTAAAAGATGCAGCCCTGGGTTCTCTCCTGAGAACAGGTGAGTAAATCGTAATTCGTAGCTCGGCTGATTTTAGAGGAATATTTGTACGTTTCAAAAATGGACACTTAGAAACTTTTCCGCTGAAAACCACACAATGGATTCCCATGGAAGGAAATACAAGTTACTGGCAAGTACACTTAGAATTACTTTTCAGGGTCAGTGCTGGGCTAAAAGATGCAGCCCTGGGTTCTCACCTGATAACAGGTGAGGAAATTGGAATTCGTAGTTCGGCTGATTTTAGAGGAATATTTGTACGTTTCAAAAATGAACACTTAGAAACTTTTCTTCTGAAAACCACACAATGGATTCCTATGGTAGGAAATACAAGTTACTGGTAAGTACGCTTAGAATTACTTTTCAGGGTCAGTGCTGGACTAAAAGATGCAGCCCTAGGTTCTCTTCTGAGAACAGGTGAGTAAATCAGAATTAGTAGTTCGGCTGATTTTAGAGGAATATTTGTACGTTTCAAAAATGGACACTGAAACTTTTCTGCTGAAAACCACACAATGGATTCCTATGGTAGGAAATACAAGTTACTGGTAAGTACGCTTAGAATTACTTTTCAGGGTCAGTGCTGGGCTAAAAGATGCAGCCCTGGGTTCTCTCCTTAGAACAGGTGAGTAAATCGTAATTCGTAGCTCGGCTGATTTTAGAGGAATATTTGTACATTTCAAAAATGGACACTTTGAAACTTTTCTGCTGAAAATCACACAATGGATTCCTATGGAAGGAAATACAAGTTACTGGTAAGTACGCTTAGAATTACTTTTCAGGGTCAGAGCTAGGCTAACAGATGCAGCCCTGGGTTCTCTCCTGAGAACAGGTGAGTAAATCGGAATTCGTAGTTCGGCTGATTTTAGAGGAATATTTGTACGTTTCAAAAATGGACACTTAGAAACTTTTCTGCTGAAAACCACACAATGGATTCCTATGGAAAGAAATACAAGTTACTGGTAAGTACGCTTAGAATTTCTTTTCAGGGTCAGTGCTGGGCTAAAAGATGCAGCCCTGGGTTCTCTCCTGAGAACAGGTGAGTAAATCGGAATTAGTAGTTCGGCTGATTTTAGATGAATATTTGTACGTTTCAAAAATGGACACTTAGAAACTTTTCTGCTGAAAACCACACAATGGATTCCTATGGAAAGAAATACAAGTTACTGGTAAGTACGCTTAGAATTACTTTTCAGGGTCAGTGCTGGGCTAAAAGATGCAGCCCTGGGTTCTCTCCTGAGAACAGGTGAGTAAATCGTAATTCGTAGCTCGGCTTATTTTAGAGGAATATTTGTACGTTTCAAAAATGGACACTTAGAAACTTTTCTGCTAAAAACCAAACAATGGATTCCTATGGTAGGAAATACAAGTTACTGGTAAGTACGCTTAGAACTACTTTTCAGGGTCAGTGCTGGGCTAAAAGATGCGGCACTGGGTTCTCTCCTTATAACAGGTGAGGAAATTGGAATTCGTAGTTCGGCTGATTTTAGAGGAATATTTGTACGTTTCAAAAATGAACACAGAAACTTTTCTGCTGAAAACCACACAATGGATTCCTATGGTAGGAAATACATGTTACTGGTAAGTACGCTTAGAATTACTTTACAGGGTCAGTGCTGGTCTAAAAGATGCAGCCCTGGGTTCTCTCCTGAGAACAGGTGAGTGAATCAGAATTCTTAGTTCGGCTGATTTTAGAGGAATATTTGTACGTTTCAAAAATGGACACTGAAACTTTTCTGCTGAAAACCACACATTGGATTCTTATGGAAGGATATACAAGTTACTGGCAAGTACGCTTAGAATTACTTTTCAGGGTCAGTGCTGGGCTAAAATATGCAGCACTGGGTTCTCTTCTGATAACAGGTGAGGAAATTGGAATTCGCAGTTCGGCTGATTTTAGAGGAATATTTGTACGTTTCAAAAATGGACACTTAGAAACTTTTCTGCTGAAAACCACACAATGGATTACTATGGAAAGAAATACAGTTACTGGTAAGTACGCTTAGAATTACTTTTCAGGGTCAGTGCTGGGCTAGAAGATGCAGCCCTGGGTTCTCTCCTGAGAACAGGTGAGTAAATCGTAATTCGTAGCTTGGCTGATTTTAGAGGAATATTTGTATGTTTCAAAAATGGACACTGAAACTTTTCTGCTGAAAACCACACAATGGATTCCTATGGAAGGAAATACAAGTTACTGGCAAGTACACTTAGAATTACTTTTCAGGGTCAGTGCTGGGCTAAAAGATGCAGCCCTGGGTTCTCACCTGATAACAGGTGAGGAAATTGGAATTCGTAGTTCGGCTGATTTTAGAGGAATATTTGTACGTTTCAAAAATGAACACTTAGAAACTTTTCTTCTGAAAACCACACAATGGATTCCTATGGTAGGAAATACAAGTTACTGGTAAGTATGCTTAGAATTACTTTTCAGGGTCAGTGCTGGGCTAAAAGATGCAGCCCTGGGTTCTCTCCTGAGAACAGGTGAGTAAATCGGAATTAGTAGTTCGGCTGATTTTAGAGGAATATTTGTACGTTTCAAAAATGGACACTGAAACTTTTCTGCTGAAAACCACACAATGGATTCCTATGGTAGGAAATACAAGTTACTGGTAAGTACGCTTAGAATTACTTTTCAGGGTCAGTGCTGGGCTAAAAGATGCAGCCCTGGGTTCTCTCCTTAGAACAGGTAAGTAAATCGTAATTCGTAGCTCGGCTGATTTTAGAGGAATATTTGTACATTTCAAAAATGGACGCTTTGAAACTTTTCTGCTGAAAATCACACAATGGATTCCTGTGGAAGGAAATACAAGTTACTGGTAAGTACGCTTAGAATTACTTTTCAGGGTCAGAGCTAGGCTAAAAGATGCAGCCCTGGGTTCTCTCCTGAGAACAGGTGAGTAAATCGGAATTCGTAGTTCGGCTGATTTTAGAGGAATATTTGTACGTTTCAAAAATGGACACTGAAACTTTTCTGCTGAAAACCACACAATGGATTCCTATGGAAGGAAATACAAGTTACTGGCAAGTATGCTTAGAATTACTTTTCAGGGTCAGTGCTGGGCAAAAATATGCAGCCCTGGGTTCTCTCCTGATAACAGGTGAGTAAATCGCAATTCGTAGTTCGGCTGATTTTAGAGGAATATTTGTACGTTTCAAAAATGGACACTTAGAAACTTTTCTGCTGAAAACCACACAATGGATTCCTATGGAAAGAAATACGAGTTACTGGTAAGTACGCTTAGAATTACTTTTCAGGGTCAGTGCTGGGCTAAAAGATGCGGCACTGGGTTCTCTCCTGATAACAGGTGAGGAAATTGGAATTCGTAGTTCGGCTGATTTTAGAGGAATATTTGTACGTTTCAAAAATGAACACAGAAACTTTTCTGCTGAAAACCACACAATGGATTCCTATGGTAGGAAATACATGTTACTGGTAAGTACGCTTAGAATTACTTTACAGGGTCAGTGCTGGGCTAAAAGATGCAGCCCTGGGTTCTCTCCTGAGAACAGGTGAGTAAATCAGAATTCTTAGTTCGGCTGATTTTAGAGGAATATTTGTACGTTTCAAAAATGGACACTGAAACTTTTCTGCTGAAAACCACACAATGGATTCCTATGGAAAGAAATACAGTTACTGGTAAGTACGCTTAGAATTACTTTTCAGGGTCAGTGCTGGGCTAGAAGATGCAGCCCTGGGTTCTCTCCTAAGAACAGGTGAGTAAATCGTAATTCGTAGCTCGGCTGATTTTAGAGGAATATTTGTACGTATCAAAAATGGACACTTAGAAACTTTTCTGCTAAAAACCACACAATGGATTCCTATGGTAGGAAAAACAAGTTACTGGTAAGTACGCTTAGAATTACTTTTCAGGGTCAGTGCTGGGCTAAAAGATGCAGCCCTGGGTTCTCTCCTGAGAACAGGTGAGTAAATCGTAATTCGTAGTTCGGCTGATTTTAGAGGAATATTTGTACGTTTCAAAAATGGACACTGAAACTTTTCTGCTGAAAACCACACAATGGATTCCTATGGAAGGAAATACAAGTTACTGGCAAGTACGCTTAGAATTACTTTTCAGGGTCAGTGCTGGGCTAAAATGTGCAGCCCTGGGTTCTCTCCTGATAACAGGTGAGTAAATCGCAATTCGTAGTTCGGCTGATTTTAGAGGAATATTTGTACGTTTCAAAAATGGACACTTAGAAACTTTTCTGCTGAAAACCACACAATGCATTCCTATAGAAAGAAATACAAGTTACTGGTAAGTACGCTTAGAATTTCTTTTCAGGGTCAGTGCTGGGCTAAAAGATGCAGCCCTGGGTTCTCTCCTGAGAACAGGTGAGTAAATCAGAATTAGTAGTTCGGCTGATTTTAGATGAATATTTGTACGTTTCAAAAATGGACACTTAGAAACTTTTCTGCTGAAAACCACACAATGGATTCCGATGGAAAGAAATACAAGTTACTGGTAAGTACGCTCAGAATTACTTTTCAGGGTCAGTGCTGGGCTCAAAGATGCAGCCCTGGGTTCTCTCCTGAGAACAGGTGAGTAAATCGTAATTCGTAGCTCGGCTGATTTTAGAGGAATATTTGTACGTTTTAAAAACTGGACACTTAGAAACTTTTCTGCTAAAAACCAAACAATGGATTCCTATGGTAGGAAATACAAGTTACTGGTAAGTACGCTTAGAATTACTTTTCAGGGTCAGTGCTGTGCTAAAAGATGCGGCACTGGGTTCTCTCCTGATAACAAGTGAGGAAATTGGAATTCGTAGTTCGGCTGATTTTAGTGGAATATTTGTACTTTCAAAAATGAACACATAGAAACTTTTCTGCTGAAAACCACACAATGGATTCCTATGGTAGGAAATACAAGTTACTGGCAAGTACGCTTAGAATTACTTTTCAGGGTCAGTGCTGGGCTAAAATATGAAGCCCTGGGTTCTCTCCTGATAACAGGTGAGTAAATCGTAATTCGTAGTTCGGCTGATTTTAGAGGAATATTTGTACGTTTCAAAAATGGACACTTAGAAACTTTTCTGCTGAAAACCACACAATGGATTCCTATGGAAAGAAATACAAGTTACTGGTAAGTACGCTTAGAATTACTTTTCAGGGTCAGTGCTGGGCTAAAAGATGCAGCCCTGGGTTCTCTCCTGAGAACAGGTGAGTAAATCGGAATTCGTAGTTCGGCTGATTTTAGAGGAATATTTGTACGTTTCAAAAATGGACACATAGAAACTTTTCTGCTGAAAACCACACAATGGATTCTTATGGTAGGAAATACAAGTTACTGGTAAGTACGCTTAGAATTACTTTTCAGGGTCAGTGCTGGGCTAAAAGATGCGGCACTGGGTTCTCTCCTGATAACAGGTGAGGAAATTGGAATTCGTAGTTCGGCTGATTTTAGAGGAATATTTGTACGTTTTAAAAATGAACACTTAGAAACTTTTCTGCTGAAAACCACACAATGGATTCCTATGGTAGGAAATACAAGTTACTGGTAAGTACGCTTAGAATTCCTTTTCAGGGTCAGTGATGGCTAAAAGATGCAGCCCTGGGTTCTCTCCTGAGAACAGGTGAGTAAATCGTAATTCGTAGCTCGGCTGATTTTAGAGGAATATTTGTACGTTTCAAAAATGGACACTTAGAAATTTTTCCGCTGAAAACCACACAATGGATTCCTATGGAAGGAAATACATGTTACTGGTAAGTACGCTTAGAATTACTTTACAGGGTCAGTGCTGGGCTAAAAGATGCAGCCCTGGGTTCTCTCCTGAGAACAGGTGAGTAAATCGGAATTCGTAGTTCGGCTGATTTTAGAGGAATATTTGTACGTTTCAAAAATGGACACATAGAAACTTTTCTGCTGAAAACCACACAATGGATTCCTATGGTAGGAAATACAAGTTACTGGTAAGTACGCTTAGAATTACTTTTCAGGGTCAGTGCTGGGCTAAAAGATGCGGCACTGGGTTCTCTCCTGATAACAGGTGAGGAAATTGGAATTCGTAGTTCGGCTGATTTTAGAGGAATATTTGTACGTTTCAAAAATGAACACTTAGAAACTTTTCTGCTGAAAACCACACAATGGATTCCTATGGAAGGAAATACAAGTTACTGGTAAGTACGCTTAGAATTCCTTTTCAGGGTCAGTGATGGCTAAAAGATGCAGCCCTGGGTTCTCTCCTGAGAACAGGTGAGTAAATCGTAATTCGTAGCTCGGCTGATTTTAGAGGAATATTTGTACGTTTCAAAAATGGACACTTAGAAACTTTTCCGCTGAAAACCACACAATGGATTCCTATGGAAGGAAATACATGTTACTGGTAAGTACGCTTAGAATTACTTTACAGGGTCAGTGCTGGGCTAAAAGATGCAGCCCTGGGTTCTCTCCTGTGAACAGGTGAGTAAATCAGAATTCTTAGTTCGGCTGATTTTAGAGGAATATTTGTACGTTTCAAAAATGGACACTGAAACTTTTCTGCTGAAAACCACACAATGGATTCCTATGGAAAGAAATACAAGTTACTGGTAAGTACGCTTAGAATTACTTTTCAGGGTCAGTGCTGGGCTAAAAGATGCAGCCCTGGGTTCTCTCCTGAGAACAGGTGAGTAAATCGGAATTCGTAGTTCGGCTGATTTTAGAGGAATATTTGTACGTTTCAAAAATGGACACATAGAAACTTTTCTGCTGAAAACCACACAATGGATTCCTATGGTAGGAAATACAAGTTACTGGTAAGTACGCTTAGAATTACTTTTCAGGGTCAGTGCTGGGCTAAAAGATGCGGCACTGGGTTCTCTCCTGATAACAGGTGAGGAAATTGGAATTCGTAGTTCGGCTGATTTTAGAGGAATATTTGTACGTTTCAAAAATGAACACTTAGAAACTTTTCTGCTGAAAACCACACAATGGATTCCTATGGTAGGAAATACAAGTTACTGGTAAGTACGCTTAGAATTCCTTTTCAGGGTCAGTGATGGCTAAAAGATGCAGCCCTGGGTTCTCTCCTGAGAACAGGTGAGTAAATCGTAATTCGTAGCTCGGCTGATTTTAGAGGAATATTTGTACGTTTCAAAAATGGACACTTAGAAACTTTTCCGCTGAAAACCACACAATGGATTCCTATGGAAGGAAATACATGTTACTGGTAAGTACGCTTAGAATTACTTTACAGGGTCAGTGCTGGGCTAAAAGATGCAGCCCTGGGTTCTCTCCTGTGAACAGGTGAGTAAATCAGAATTCTTAGTTCGGCTGATTTTAGAGGAATATTTGTACGTTTCAAAAATGGACACTGAAACTTTTCTGCTGAAAACCACACAATGGATTCCTATGGAAAGAAATACAAGTTACTGGTAAGTACGCTTAGAATTACTTTTCAGGGTCAGTGCTGGGCTAAAAGATGCAGCCCTGGGTTCTCTCCTGAGAACAGGTGAGTAAATCGTAATTCGTAGCTCGGCTGATTTTAGAGGAATATTTGTACGTTTCAAAAATGGACACTTAGAAACTTTTCTGCTAAAAACCAAACAATGGATTCCTATGGTAGGAAATACAAGCTACTGGTAAGTACGCTTAGAATTACTTTTCAGGGTCAGTGCTGGGCTAAAAGATGCGGCACTGGGTTCTCTCCTGATAACAGGTGAGGAAATTGGAATTCGTAGTTCGGCTGATTTTAGAGGAATATTTGTACGTTTCAAAAATGAACACAGAAACTTTTCTGCTGAAAACCACACAATGGATTCCTATGGTAGGAAATACATGTTACTGGTAAGTACGCTTAGAATTACTTTACAGGGTCAGTGCTGGGCTAAAAGATGCAGCCCTGGGTTCTCTCCTGAGAACAGGTGAGTAAATCAGAATTCTTAGTTCGGCTGATTTTAGAGGAATATTAGTACGTTTCAAAAATGGACACTGAAACTTTTCTGCTGAAAACCACACAATGGATTCCTATGGAAAGAAATACAGTTACTGGTAAGTACGCTTAGAATTACTTTTCAGGGTCAGTGCTGGGCTAGAAGATGCAGCCCTGGGTTCTCTCCTGAGAACAGGTGAGTAAATCGTAATTCGTAGCTCGGCTGATTTTAGAGGAATATTTGTACGTATCAAAAATGGACACTTAGAAACTTTTCTGCTAAAAACCACACAATGGATTCCTATGGTAGGAAAAACAAGTTACTGGTAAGTACGCTTAGAATTACTTTTCAGGGTCAGTGCTGGGCTAAAAGATGCAGCCCTGGGTTCTCTCCTGAGAACAGGTGAGTAAATCGTAATTCGTAGTTCGGCTGATTTTAGAGGAATATTTGTACGTTTCAAAAATGGACACTGAAACTTTTCTGCTGAAAACCACACAATGGATTCCTATGGAAGGAAATACAAGTTACTGGCAAGTACGCTTAGAATTACTTTTCAGGGTCAGTGCTGGGCTAAAATGTGCAGCCCTGGGTTCTCTCCTGATAACAGGTGAGTAAATCTCAATTCGTAGTTCGGCTGATTTTAGAGGAATATTTGTACGTTTCAAAAATGGACACTTAGAAACTTTTCTGCTGAAAACCACACAATGGATTCCTATAGAAAGAAATACAAGTTACTGGTAAGTACGCTTAGAATTTCTTTTCAGGGTCAGTGCTGGGCTAAAAGATGCAGCCCTGGGTTCTCTCCTGAGAACAGGTGAGTAAATCGGAATTAGTAGTTCGGCTGATTTTAGATGAATATTTGTACGTTTCAAAAATGGACACTTAGAAACTTTTCTGCTGAAAACCACACAATGGATTCCTATGGAAAGAAATACAAGTTACTGGTAAGTACGCTCAGAATTACTTTTCAGGGTCAGTGCTGGGCTAAAAGATGCAGCCCTGGGTTCTCTCCTGAGAACAGGTGAGTAAATCGTAATTCGTAGCTCGGCTGATTTTAGAGGAATATTTGTACGTTTCAAAAATGGACACTTAGAAACTTTTCTGCTAAAAACCAAACAAAGGATTCCTATGGTAGGAAATACAAGTTACTGGTAAGTACGCTTAGAATTACTTTTCAGGGTCAGTGCTGTGCTAAAAGATGCGGCACTGGGTTCTCTCCTGATAACAAGTGAGGAAATTGGAATTCGTAGTTCGGCTGATTTTAGAGGAATATTTGTACTTTCAAAAATGAACACATAGAAACTTTTCTGCTGAAAACCACACAATGGATTCCTATGGTAGGAAATACAAGTTACTGGTAAGTACGCTTAGAATTACTTTTCAGGGTCAGTGCTGGGCTAAAATATGAAGCCCTGGGTTCTCTCCTGATAACAGGTGAGTAAATCGTAATTCGTAGTTCGGCTGATTTTAGAGGAATATTTGTACGTTTCAAAAATGGACACTTAGAAACTTTTCTGCTGAAAACCACACAATGGATTCCTATGGAAAGAAATACAAGTTACTGGTAAGTACGCTTAGAATTACTTTTCAGGGTCAGTGCTGGGCTAAAAGATGCAGCCCTGGGTTCTCTCCTGAGAACAGGTGAGTAAATCGGAATTCGTAGTTCGGCTGATTTTAGAGGAATATTTGTACGTTTCAAAAATGGACACATAGAAACTTTTCTGCTGAAAACCACACAATGGATTCCTATGGTAGGAAATACAAGTTACTGGTAAGTACGCTTAGAATTACTTTTCAGGGTCAGTGCTGGGCTAAAAGATGCGGCACTGGGTTCTCTCCTGATAACAGGTGAGGAAATTGGGATTCGTAGTTCGGCTGATTTTAGAGGAATATTTGTACGTTTCAAAAATGAACACTTAGAAACTTTTCTGCTGAAAACCACACAATGGATTCCTATGGTAGGAAATACAAGTTACTGGTAAGTACGCTTAGAATTCCTTTTCAGGGTCAGTGATGGCTAAAAGATGCAGCCCTGGGTTCTCTCCTGAGAACAGGTGAGTAAATCGTAATTCGTAGCTCGGCTGATTTTAGAGGAATATTTGTACGTTTCAAAAATGGACACTTAGAAACTTTTCCGCTGAAAACCACACAATGGATTCCTATGGAAGGAAATACAAGTTACTGGCAAGTACACTTAGAATTACTTTTCAGGGTCAGTGCTGGGCTAAAAGATGCAGCCCTGGGTTCTCACCTGATAACAGGTGAGGAAATTGGAATTCGTAGTTCGGCTGATTTTAGAGGAATATTTGTACGTTTCAAAAATGAACACTTAGAAACTTTTCTTCTGAAAACCACACAATGGATTCCTATGGTAGGAAATACAAGTTACTGGTAAGTACGCTTAGAATTACTTTTCAGGGTCAGTGCTGGGCTAAAAGATGCAGCCCTGGGTTCTCTTCTGAGAACAGGTGAGTAAATCAGAATTAGTAGTTCGGCTGATTTTAGAGGAATATTTGTACGTTTCAAAAATGGACACTGAAACTTTTCTGCTGAAAACCACACAATGGATTCCTATGGTAGGAAATACAAGTTACTGGTAAGTACGCTTAGAATTACTTTTCAGGGTCAGTGCTGGGCTAAAAGATGCAGCCCTGGGTTCTCTCCTTAGAACAGGTGAGTAAATCGTAATTCGTAGCTCGGCTGATTTTAGAGGAATATTTGTACATTTCAAAAATGGACACTGTGAAACTTTTCTGCTGAAAATCACACAATGGATTCCTATGGAAGGAAATACAAGTTACTGGTAAGTACGCTTAGAATTACTTTTCAGGGTCAGAGCTAGGCTAAAAGATGCAGCCCTGGGTTCTCTCCTGAGAACAGGTGAGTAAATCGGAATTCGTAGTTCGGCTGATTTTAGAGGAATATTTGTACGTTTCAAAAATGGACACTGAAACTTTTCTGCTGAAAACCACACAATGGATTCCTATGGAAGGAAATACAAGTTACTGGCAAGTACGCTTAGAATTACTTTTCAGGGTCAGTGCTGGGCTAAAATGTGCAGCCCTGGGTTCTCTCCTGATAACAGGTGAGTAAATCGCAATTCGTAGTTCGGCTGATTTTAGAGGAATATTTGTACGTTTAAAAAATGGACACTTAGAAACTTTTCTGCTGAAAACCACACAAAGGATTCCTATAGAAAGAAATACAAGTTACTGGTAAGTACGCTTAGAATTTCTTTTCAGGGTCAGTGCTGGGCTAAAAGATGCAGCCCTGGCTTCTCTCCTGAGAACAGGTGAGTAAATCGGAATTAGTAGTTCGGCTGATTTTAGATGAATATTTGTACGTTTCAAAAATGGACACTTAGAAACTTTTCTGCTGAAAACCACACAATGGATTCCTATGGAAAGAAATACAAGTTACTGGTAAGTACGCTTAGAATTACTTTTCAGGGTCAGTGCTGTGCTAAAAGATGCGGCACTGGGTTCTCTCCTGATAACAAGTGAGGAAATTGGAATTCGTAGTTCGGCTGATTTTAGAGGAATATTTGTACTTTCAAAAATGAACACATAGAAACTTTTGTGCTGAAAACCACACAATGGATTCCTATGGTAGGAAATACAAGTTACTGGTAAGTACGCTTAGAATTACTTTTCAGGGTCAGTGCTGGGCTAAAATATGAAGCCCTGGGTTCTCTCCTGATAACAGGTGAGTAAATCATAATTCGTAGTTCGGCTGATTTTAGAGGAATATTTGTACGTTTCAAAAATGGACACTTAGAAACTTTTCTGCTAAAAACCACACAATGGATTCCTATGGTAGGAAAAACAAGTTACTGGTAAGTACGCTTAGAATTACTTTTCAGGGTCAGTGCTGGGCTAAAAGATGCAGCCCTGGGTTCTCTCCTGAGAACAGGTGAGTAAATCGTAATTCGTAGTTCGGCTGATTTTAGAGGAATATTTGTACGTTTCAAAAATGGACACTGAAACTTTTCTGCTGAAAACCACACAATGGATTCCTATGGAAGGAAATACAAGTTACTGGCAAGTACGCTTAGAATTACTTTTCAGGGTCAGTGCTGGGCTAAAATGTGCAGCCCTGGGTTCTCTCCTGATAACAGGTGAGTAAATCGCAATTCGTAGTTCGGCTGATTTTAGAGGAATATTTGTACGTTTCAAAAATGGACACTTAGAAACTTTTCTGCTGAAAACCACACAATGGATTCCTATAGAAAGAAATACAAGTTACTGGTAAGTACGCTTAGAATTTCTTTTCAGGGTCAGTGCTGGGCTAAAAGATGCAGCCCTGGGTTCTCTCCTGAGAACAGGTGAGTAAATCGGAATTAGTAGTTCGGCTGATTTTAGATGAATATTTGTACGTTTCAAAAATGGACACTTAGAAACTTTTCTGCTGAAAACCACACAATGGATTCCTATGGAAAGAAATACAAGTTACTGGTAAGTACGCTCAGAATTACTTTTCAGGGTCAGTGCTGGGCTAAAAGATGCAGCCCTGGGTTCTCTCCTGAGAACAGGTGAGTAAATCGTAATTCGTAGCTCGGCTGATTTTAGAGGAATATTTGTACGTTTCAAAAATGGACACTTAGAAACTTTTCTGCTAAAAACCAAACAAAGGATTCCTATGGTAGGAAATACAAGTTACTGGTAAGTACGCTTAGAATTACTTTTCAGGGTCAGTGCTGTGCTAAAAGATGCGGCACTGGGTTCTCTCCTGATAACAAGTGAGGAAATTGGAATTCGTAGTTCGGCTGATTTTAGAGGAATATTTGTACTTTCAAAAATGAACACATAGAAACTTTTCTGCTGAAAACCACACAATGGATTCCTATGGTAGGAAATACAAGTTACTGGTAAGTACGCTTAGAATTACTTTTCAGGGTCAGTGCTGGGCTAAAATATGAAGCCCTGGGTTCTCTCCTGATAACAGGTGAGTAAATCGTAATTCGTAGTTCGGCTGATTTTAGAGGAATATTTGTACGTTTCAAAAATGGACACTTAGAAACTTTTCTGCTGAAAACCACACAATGGATTCCTATGGAAAGAAATACAAGTTACTGGTAAGTACGCTTAGAATTACTTTTCAGGGTCAGTGCTGGGCTAAAAGATGCAGCCCTGGGTTCTCTCCTGAGAACAGGTGAGTAAATCGGAATTCGTAGTGCGGCTGATTTTAGAGGAATATTTGTACGTTTCAAAAATGGACACATAGAAACTTTTCTGCTGAAAACCACACAATGGATTCCTATGGTAGGAAATACAAGTTACTGGTAAGTACGCTTAGAATTACTTTTCAGGGTCAGTGCTGGGCTAAAAGATGCGGCACTGGGTTCTCTCCTGATAACAGGTGAGGAAATTGGGATTCGTAGTTCGGCTGATTTTAGAGGAATATTTGTACGTTTCAAAAATGAACACTTAGAAACTTTTCTGCTGAAAACCACACAATGGATTCCTATGGTAGGAAATACAAGTTACTGGTAAGTACGCTTAGAATTCCTTTTCAGGGTCAGTGATGGCTAAAAGATGCAGCCCTGGGTTCTCTCCTGAGAACAGGTGAGTAAATCGTAATTCGTAGCTCGGCTGATTTTAGAGGAATATTTGTACGTTTCAAAAATGGACACTTAGAAACTTTTCCGCTGAAAACCACACAATGGATTCCTATGGAAGGAAATACAAGTTACTGGCAAGTACACTTAGAATTACTTTTCAGGGTCAGTGCTGGGCTAAAAGATGCAGCCCTGGGTTCTCACCTGATAACAGGTGAGGAAATTGGAATTCGTAGTTCGGCTGATTTTAGAGGAATATTTGTACGTTTCAAAAATGAACACTTAGAAACTTTTCTTCTGAAAACCACACAATGGATTCCTATGGTAGGAAATACAAGTTACTGGTAAGTACGCTTAGAATTACTTTTCAGGGTCAGTGCTGGGCTTAAAGATGCGGCACTGGTTTTTCTCCTGATAACAGGTGAGGAAATTGGAATTCGTAGTTCGGCTGATTTTAGAGGAATATTTGTACGTTTCAAAAATGGACACTGAAACTTTTCTGCTGAAAACCACACAATGGATTCCTATGGAAGGAAATACAAGTTACTGGCAAGTACGCTTAGAATTACTTTTCAGGGTCAGTGCTGGGCTAAAAGATGCAGCCCTGGGTTCTCTCCTGAGAACAGGTGAGTAAATCGTAATTCGTAGTTCGGCTGATTTTAGAGGAATATTTGTACGTTTCAAAAATGGACACTGAAACTTTTCTGCTGAAAACCACACAATGGATTCCTATGGAAGGAAATACAAGTTACTGGCAAGTACGCTTAGAATTACTTTTCAGGGTCAGTGCTGGGCTAAAATGTGCAGCCCTGGGTTCTCTCCTGATAACAGGTGAGTAAATCGCAATTCGTAGTTCGGCTGATTTTAGAGGAATATTTGTACGTTTCAAAAATGGACACTTAGAAACTTTTCTGCTGAAAACCACACAATGGATTCCTATAGAAAGAAATACAAGTTACTGGTAAGTACGCTTAGAATTTCTTTTCAGGGTCAGTGCTGGGCTAAAAGATGCAGCCCTGGGTTCTCTCCTGAGAACAGGTGAGTAAATCGGAATTAGTAGTTCGGCTGATTTTAGATGAATATTTGTACGTTTCAAAAATGGACACTTAGAAACTTTTCTGCTGAAAACCACACAATGGATTCCTATGGAAAGAAATACAAGTTACTGGTAAGTACGCTCAGAATTACTTTTCAGGGTCAGTGCTGGGCTAAAAGATGCAGCCCTGGGTTCTCTCCTGAGAACAGGTGAGTAAATCGTAATTCGTAGCTCGGCTGATTTTAGAGGAATATTTGTACGTTTCAAAAATGGACACTTAGAAACTTTTCTGCTAAAAACCAAACAAAGGATTCCTATGGTAGGAAATACAAGTTACTGGTAAGTACGCTTAGAATTACTTTTCAGGGTCAGTGCTGTGCTAAAAGATGCGGCACTGGGTTCTCTCCTGATAACAAGTGAGGAAATTGGAATTCGTAGTTCGGCTGATTTTAGAGGAATATTTGTACTTTCAAAAATGAACACATAGAAACTTTTCTGCTGAAAACCACACAATGGATTCCTATGGTAGGAAATACAAGTTACTGGTAAGTACGCTTAGAATTACTTTTCAGGGTCAGTGCTGGGCTAAAATATGAAGCCCTGGGTTCTCTCCTGATAACAGGTGAGTAAATCGTAATTCGTAGTTCGGCTGATTTTAGAGGAATATTTGTACGTTTCAAAAATGGACACTTAGAAACTTTTCTGCTGAAAACCACACAATGGATTCCTATGGAAAGAAATACAAGTTACTGGTAAGTACGCTTAGAATTACTTTTCAGGGTCAGTGCTGGGCTAAAAGATGCAGCCCTGGGTTCTCTCCTGAGAACAGGTGAGTAAATCGGAATTCGTAGTGCGGCTGATTTTAGAGGAATATTTGTACGTTTCAAAAATGGACACATAGAAACTTTTCTGCTGAAAACCACACAATGGATTCCTATGGTAGGAAATACAAGTTACTGGTAAGTACGCTTAGAATTACTTTTCAGGGTCAGTGCTGGGCTAAAAGATGCGGCACTGGGTTCTCTCCTGATAACAGGTGAGGAAATTGGGATTCGTAGTTCGGCTGATTTTAGAGGAATATTTGTACGTTTCAAAAATGAACACTTAGAAACTTTTCTGCTGAAAACCACACAATGGATTCCTATGGTAGGAAATACAAGTTACTGGTAAGTACGCTTAGAATTCCTTTTCAGGGTCAGTGATGGCTAAAAGATGCAGCCCTGGGTTCTCTCCTGAGAACAGGTGAGTAAATCGTAATTCGTAGCTCGGCTGATTTTAGAGGAATATTTGTACGTTTCAAAAATGGACACTTAGAAACTTTTCCGCTGAAAACCACACAATGGATTCCTATGGAAGGAAATACAAGTTACTGGCAAGTACACTTAGAATTACTTTTCAGGGTCAGTGCTGGGCTAAAAGATGCAGCCCTGGGTTCTCACCTGATAACAGGTGAGGAAATTGGAATTCGTAGTTCGGCTGATTTTAGAGGAATATTTGTACGTTTCAAAAATGAACACTTAGAAACTTTTCTTCTGAAAACCACACAATGGATTCCTATGGTAGGAAATACAAGTTACTGGTAAGTACGCTTAGAATTACTTTTCAGGGTCAGTGCTGGGCTAAAAGATGCAGCCCTGGGTTCTCTTCTGAGAACAGGTGAGTAAATCGGAATTAGTAGTTCGGCTGATTTTAGAGGAATATTTGTACGTTTCAAAAATGGACACTAAAACTTTTCTGCTGAAAACCACACAATGGATTCCTATGGTAGGAAATACAAGTTACTGGTAAGTACGCTTAGAATTACTTTTCAGGGTCAGTGCTGGGCTAAAAGATGCAGCCCTGGGTTCTCTCCTTAGAACAGGTGAGTAAATCGTAATTCGTAGCTCGGCTGATTTTAGAGGAATATTTGTACATTTCAAAAATGGACACTGTGAAACTTTTCTGCTGAAAATCACACAATGGATTCCTATGGAAGGAAATACAAGTTACTGGTAAGTACGCTTAGAATTACTTTTCAGGGTCAGTGCTGGGCTAAAAGATGCAGCCCTGGGTTCTCTCCTGAGAACAGGTGAGTAAATCGTAATTCGTAGTTCGGCTGATTTTAGAGGAATATTTGTACGTTTCAAAAATGGACACTGAAACTTTTCTGCTGAAAACCACACAATGGATTCCTATGGAAGGAAATACAAGTTACTGGCAAGTACGCTTAGAATTACTTTTCAGGGTCAGTGCTGGGCTAAAATGTGCAGCCCTGGGTTCTCTCCTGATAACAGGTGAGTAAATCGCAATTCGTAGTTCGGCTGATTTTAGAGGAATATTTGTACGTTTCAAAAATGGACACTTAGAAACTTTTCTGCTGAAAACCACACAATGGATTCCTATAGAAAGAAATACAAGTTACTGGTAAGTACGCTTAGAATTTCTTTTCAGGGTCAGTGCTGGGCTAAAAGATGCAGCCCTGGGTTCTCTCCTGAGAACAGGTGAGTAAATCGGAATTAGTAGTTCGGCTGATTTTAGATGAATATTTGTACGTTTCAAAAATGGACACTTAGAAACTTTTCTGCTGAAAACCACACAATGGATTCCTATGGAAAGAAATACAAGTTACTGGTAAGTACGCTCAGAATTACTTTTCAGGGTCAGTGCTGGGCTAAAAGATGCAGCCCTGGGTTCTCTCCTGAGAACAGGTGAGTAAATCGTAATTCGTAGCTCGGCTGATTTTAGAGGAATATTTGTACGTTTCAAAAATGGACACTTAGAAACTTTTCTGCTAAAAACCAAACAAAGGATTCCTATGGTAGGAAATACAAGTTACTGGTAAGTACGCTTAGAATTACTTTTCAGGGTCAGTGCTGTGCTAAAAGATGCGGCACTGGGTTCTCTCCTGATAACAAGTGAGGAAATTGGAATTCGTAGTTCGGCTGATTTTAGAGGAATATTTGTACTTTCAAAAATGAACACATAGAAACTTTTCTGCTGAAAACCACACAATGGATTCCTATGGTAGGAAATACAAGTTACTGGTAAGTACGCTTAGAATTACTTTTCAGGGTCAGTGCTGGGCTAAAATATGAAGCCCTGGGTTCTCTCCTGATAACAGGTGAGTAAATCGTAATTCGTAGTTCGGCTGATTTTAGAGGAATATTTGTACGTTTCAAAAATGGACACTTAGAAACTTTTCTGCTGAAAACCACACAATGGATTCCTATGGAAAGAAATACAAGTTACTGGTAAGTACGCTTAGAATTACTTTTCAGGGTCAGTGCTGGGCTAAAAGATGCAGCCCTGGGTTCTCTCCTGAGAACAGGTGAGTAAATCGGAATTCGTAGTTCGGCTGATTTTAGAGGAATATTTGTACGTTTCAAAAATGGACACATAGAAACTTTTCTGCTGAAAACCACACAATGGATTCCTATGGTAGGAAATACAAGTTACTGGTAAGTACGCTTAGAATTACTTTTCAGGGTCAGTGCTGGGCTAAAAGATGCGGCACTGGGTTCTCTCCTGATAACAGGTGAGGAAATTGGGATTCGTAGTTCGGCTGATTTTAGAGGAATATTTGTACGTTTCAAAAATGAACACTTAGAAACTTTTCTGCTGAAAACCACACAATGGATTCCTATGGTAGGAAATACAAGTTACTGGTAAGTACGCTTAGAATTCCTTTTCAGGGTCAGTGATGGCTAAAAGATGCAGCCCTGGGTTCTCTCCTGAGAACAGGTGAGTAAATCGTAATTCGTAGCTCGGCTGATTTTAGAGGAATATTTGTACGTTTCAAAAATGGACACTTAGAAACTTTTCCGCTGAAAACCACACAATGGATTCCTATGGAAGGAAATACAAGTTACTGGCAAGTACACTTAGAATTACTTTTCAGGGTCAGTGCTGGGCTAAAAGATGCAGCCCTGGGTTCTCACCTGATAACAGGTGAGGAAATTGGAATTCGTAGTTCGGCTGATTTTAGAGGAATATTTGTACGTTTCAAAAATGAACACTTAGAAACTTTTCTTCTGAAAACCACACAATGGATTCCTATGGTAGGAAATACAAGTTACTGGTAAGTACGCTTAGAATTACTTTTCAGGGTCAGTGCTGGGCTAAAAGATGCAGCCCTGGGTTCTCTTCTGAGAACAGGTGAGTAAATCGGAATTAGTAGTTCGGCTGATTTTAGAGGAATATTTGTACGTTTCAAAAATGGACACTGAAACTTTTCTGCTGAAAACCACACAATGGATTCCTATGGTAGGAAATACAAGTTACTGGTAAGTACGCTTAGAATTACTTTTCAGGGTCAGTGCTGGGCTAAAAGATGCAGCCCTGGGTTCTCTCCTTAGAACAGGTGAGTAAATCGTAATTCGTAGCTCGGCTGATTTTAGAGGAATATTTGTACATTTAAAAAATGGACACTGTGAAACTTTTCTGCTGAAAATCACACAATGGATTCCTATGGAAGGAAATACAAGTTACTGGTAAGTACGCTTAGAATTACTTTTCAGGGTCAGAGCTAGGCTAAAAGATGCAGCCCTGGGTTCTCTCCTGAGAACAGGTGAGTAAATCGGAATTCGTAGTTCGGCTGATTTTAGAGGAATATTTGTACGTTTCAAAAATGGACACTGAAACTTTTCTGCTGAAAACCACACAATGGATTCCTATGGAAGGAAATACAAGTTACTGGCAAGTACGCTTAGAATTACTTTTCAGGGTCAGTGCTGGGCTAAAATGTGCAGCCCTGGGTTCTCTCCTGATAACAGGTGAGTAAATCGCAATTCGTAGTTCGGCTGATTTTAGAGGAATATTTGTACGTTTAAAAAATGGACACTTAGAAACTTTTCTGCTGAAAACCACACAAAGGATTCCTATAGAAAGAAATACAAGTTACTGGTAAGTACGCTTAGAATTTCTTTTCAGGGTCAGTGCTGGGCTAAAAGATGCAGCCCTGGCTTCTCTCCTGAGAACAGGTGAGTAAATCGGAATTAGTAGTTCGGCTGATTTTAGATGAATATTTGTACGTTTCAAAAATGGACACTTAGAAACTTTTCTGCTGAAAACCACACAATGGATTCCTATGGAAAGAAATACAAGTTACTGGTAAGTACGCTTAGAATTACTTTTCAGGGTCAGTGCTGTGCTAAAAGATGCGGCACTGGGTTCTCTCCTGATAACAAGTGAGGAAATTGGAATTCGTAGTTCGGCTGATTTTAGAGGAATATTTGTACTTTCAAAAATGAACACATAGAAACTTTTGTGCTGAAAACCACACAATGGATTCCTATGGTAGGAAATACAAGTTACTGGTAAGTACGCTTAGAATTACTTTTCAGGGTCAGTGCTGGGCTAAAATATGAAGCCCTGGGTTCTCTCCTGATAACAGGTGAGTAAATCATAATTCGTAGTTCGGCTGATTTTAGAGGAATATTTGTACGTTTCAAAAATGGACACTTAGAAACTTTTCTGCTGAAAACCACACAATGGATTCCTATGGAAAGAAATACAAGTTACTGGTAAGTACGCTTAGAATTACTTTTCAGGGTCAGTGCTGGGCTAAAAGATGCAGCCCTGGGTTCTCTCCTGAGAACAGGTGAGTAAATCGGTATTCGTAGTTCGGCTGATTTTAGAGGAATATTTGTACGTTTCAAAAATGGACACATAGAAACTTTTCTGCTGAAAACCACACAATGGATTCCTATGGTAGGAAATACAAGTTACTGGTAAGTACGCTTAGAATTACTTTTCAGGGTCAGTGCTGGGCTAAAAGATGCAGCCCTGGGTTCTCTCCTTAGAACAGGTGAGTAAATCGTAATTCGTAGCTCGGCTGATTTTAGAGGAATATTTGTACATTTCAAAAATGGACACTGTGAAACTTTTCTGCTGAAAATCACACAATGGATTCCTATGGAAGGAAATACAAGTTACTGGTAAGTACGCTTAGAATTACTTTTCAGGGTCAGAGCTAGGCTAAAAGATGCAGCCCTGGGTTCTCTCCTGAGAACAGGTGAGTAAATCGGAATTCGTAGTTCGGCTGATTTTAGAGGAATATTTGTACGTTTCAAAAATGGACACTGAAACTTTTCTGCTGAAAACCACACAATGGATTCCTATGGAAGGAAATACAAGTTACTGGCAAGTACGCTTAGAATTACTTTTCAGGGTCAGTGCTGGGCTAAAATGTGCAGCCCTGGGTTCTCTCCTGATAACAGGTGAGTAAATCGCAATTCGTAGTTCGGCTGATTTTAGAGGAATATTTGTACGTTTCAAAAATGGACACTTAGAAACTTTTCTGCTGAAAACCACACAATGGATTCCTATAGAAAGAAATACAAGTTACTGGTAAGTACGCTTAGAATTTCTTTTCAGGGTCAGTGCTGGGCTAAAAGATGCAGCCCTGGCTTCTCTCCTGAGAACAGGTGAGTAAATCGGAATTAGTAGTTCGGCTGATTTTAGATGAATATTTGTACGTTTCAAAAATGGACACTTAGAAACTTTTCTGCTGAAAACCACACAATGGATTCCTATGGAAAGAAATACAAGTTACTGGTAAGTACGCTTAGAATTACTTTTCAGGGTCAGTGCTGTGCTAAAAGATGCGGCACTGGGTTCTCTCCTGATAACAAGTGAGGCAATTGGAATTCGTAGTTCGGCTGATTTTAGAGGAATATTTGTACTTTCAAAAATGAACACATAGAAACTTTTGTGCTGAAAACCACACAATGGATTCCTATGGTAGGAAATACAAGTTACTGGTAAGTACGCTTAGAATTACTTTTCAGGGTCAGTGCTGGGCTAAAATATGAAGCCCTGGGTTCTCTCCTGATAACAGGTGAGTAAATCGTAATTCGTAGTTCGGCTGATTTTAGAGGAATATTTGTACGTTTCAAAAATGGACACTTAGAAACTTTTCTGCTGAAAACCACACAATGGATTCCTATGGAAAGAAATACAAGTTACTGGTAAGTACGCTTAGAATTACTTTTCAGGGTCAGTGCTGTGCTAAAAGATGCGGCACTGGGTTCTCTCCTGATAACAAGTGAGGCAATTGGAATTCGTAGTTCGGCTGATTTTAGAGGAATATTTGTACTTTCAAAAATGAACACATAGAAACTTTTGTGCTGAAAACCATACAATGGATTCCTATGGTAGGAAATACAAGTTACTGGTAAGTACGCTTAGAATTACTTTTCAGGGTCAGTGCTGGGCTAAAATATGAAGCCCTGGGTTCTCTCCTGATAACAGGTGAGTAAATCGTAATTCGTAGTTCGGCTGATTTTAGAGGAATATTTGTACGTTTCAAAAATGGACACTTAGAAACTTTTCTGCTGAAAACCACACAATGGATTCCTATGGAAAGAAATACAAGTTACTGGTAAGTACGCTTAGAATTACTTATCAGGGTCAGTGCTGGGCTAAAAGATGCAGCCCTGGGTTCTCTCCTGAGAACAGGTGAGTTAATCGGTATTCGTAGTTCGGCTGATTTTAGAGGAATATTTGTACGTTTCAAAAATGGACACTGAAACTTTTCTGCTGAAAACCACACAATGGATTCCTATGGTAGGAAATACAAGTTACTGGTAAGTACGCTTAGAATTACTTTTCAGGGTCAGTGCTGGGCTAAAAGATGCAGCCCTGGGTTCTCTCCTTAGAACAGGTGAGTAAATCGTAATTCGTAGCTCGGCTGATTTTAGAGGAATATTTGTACATTTCAAAAATGGACACTGTGAAACTTTTCTGCTGAAAATCACACAATGGATTCCTATGGAAGGAAATACAAGTTACTGGTAAGTACGCTTAGAATTACTTTTCAGGGTCAGAGCTAGGCTAAAAGATGCAGCCCTGGGTTCTCTCCTGAGAACAGGTGAGTAAATCGGAATTCGTAGTTCGGCTGATTTTAGAGGAATATTTGTACGTTTCAAAAATGGACACTGAAACTTTTCTGCTGAAAACCACACAATGGATTCCTATGGAAGGAAATACAAGTTACTGGCAAGTACGCTTAGAATTACTTTTCAGGGTCAGTGCTGGGCTAAAATGTGCAGCCCTGGGTTCTCTCCTGATAACAGGTGAGTAAATCGCAATTCGTAGTTCGGCTGATTTTAGAGGAATATTTGTACGTTTAAAAAATGGACACTTAGAAACTTTTCTGCTGAAAACCACACAAAGGATTCCTATAGAAAGAAATACAAGTTACTGGTAAGTACGCTTAGAATTTCTTTTCAGGGTCAGTGCTGGGCTAAAAGATGCAGCCCTGGCTTCTCTCCTGAGAACAGGTGAGTAAATCGGAATTAGTAGTTCGGCTGATTTTAGATGAATATTTGTACGTTTCAAAAATGGACACTTAGAAACTTTTCTGCTGAAAACCACACAATGGATTCCTATGGAAAGAAATACAAGTTACTGGTAAGTACGCTTAGAATTACTTTTCAGGGTCAGTGCTGTGCTAAAAGATGCGGCACTGGGTTCTCTCCTGATAACAAGTGAGGAAATTGGAATTCGTAGTTCGGCTGATTTTAGAGGAATATTTGTACTTTCAAAAATGAACACATAGAAACTTTTGTGCTGAAAACCACACAATGGATTCCTATGGTAGGAAATACAAGTTACTGGTAAGTACGCTTAGAATTACTTTTCAGGGTCAGTGCTGGGCTAAAATATGAAGCCCTGGGTTCTCTCCTGATAACAGGTGAGTAAATCATAATTCGTAGTTCGGCTGATTTTAGAGGAATATTTGTACGTTTCAAAAATGGACACTTAGAAACTTTTCTGCTGAAAACCACACAATGGATTCCTATGGAAAGAAATACAAGTTACTGGTAAGTACGCTTAGAATTACTTTTCAGGGTCAGTGCTGGGCTAAAAGATGCAGCCCTGGGTTCTCTCCTGAGAACAGGTGAGTAAATCGGTATTCGTAGTTCGGCTGATTTTAGAGGAATATTTGTACGTTTCAAAAATGGACACATAGAAACTTTTCTGCTGAAAACCACACAATGGATTCCTATGGTAGGAAATACAAGTTACTGGTAAGTACGCTTAGAATTACTTTTCAGGGTCAGTGCTGGGCTAAAAGATGCAGCCCTGGGTTCTCTCCTTAGAACAGGTGAGTAAATCGTAATTCGTAGCTCGGCTGATTTTAGAGGAATATTTGTACATTTCAAAAATGGACACTGTGAAACTTTTCTGCTGAAAATCACACAATGGATTCCTATGGAAGGAAATACAAGTTACTGGTAAGTACGCTTAGAATTACTTTTCAGGGTCAGAGCTAGGCTAAAAGATGCAGCCCTGGGTTCTCTCCTGAGAACAGGTGAGTAAATCGGAATTCGTAGTTCGGCTGATTTTAGAGGAATATTTGTACGTTTCAAAAATGGACACTGAAACTTTTCTGCTGAAAACCACACAATGGATTCCTATGGAAGGAAATACAAGTTACTGGCAAGTACGCTTAGAATTACTTTTCAGGGTCAGTGCTGGGCTAAAATGTGCAGCCCTGGGTTCTCTCCTGATAACAGGTGAGTAAATCGCAATTCGTAGTTCGGCTGATTTTAGAGGAATATTTGTACGTTTCAAAAATGGACACTTAGAAACTTTTCTGCTGAAAACCACACAATGGATTCCTATAGAAAGAAATACAAGTTACTGGTAAGTACGCTTAGAATTTCTTTTCAGGGTCAGTGCTGGGCTAAAAGATGCAGCCCTGGCTTCTCTCCTGAGAACAGGTGAGTAAATCGGAATTAGTAGTTCGGCTGATTTTAGATGAATATTTGTACGTTTCAAAAATGGACACTTAGAAACTTTTCTGCTGAAAACCACACAATGGATTCCTATGGAAAGAAATACAAGTTACTGGTAAGTACGCTTAGAATTACTTTTCAGGGTCAGTGCTGTGCTAAAAGATGCGGCACTGGGTTCTCTCCTGATAACAAGTGAGGCAATTGGAATTCGTAGTTCGGCTGATTTTAGAGGAATATTTGTACTTTCAAAAATGAACACATAGAAACTTTTGTGCTGAAAACCACACAATGGATTCCTATGGTAGGAAATACAAGTTACTGGTAAGTACGCTTAGAATTACTTTTCAGGGTCAGTGCTGGGCTAAAATATGAAGCCCTGGGTTCTCTCCTGATAACAGGTGAGTAAATCGTAATTCGTAGTTCGGCTGATTTTAGAGGAATATTTGTACGTTTCAAAAATGGACACTTAGAAACTTTTCTGCTGAAAACCACACAATGGATTCCTATGGAAAGAAATACAAGTTACTGGTAAGTACGCTTAGAATTACTTTTCAGGGTCAGTGCTGTGCTAAAAGATGCGGCACTGGGTTCTCTCCTGATAACAAGTGAGGCAATTGGAATTCGTAGTTCGGCTGATTTTAGAGGAATATTTGTACTTTCAAAAATGAACACATAGAAACTTTTGTGCTGAAAACCACACAATGGATTCCTATGGTAGGAAATACAAGTTACTGGTAAGTACGCTTAGAATTACTTTTCAGGGTCAGTGCTGGGCTAAAATATGAAGCCCTGGGTTCTCTCCTGATAACAGGTGAGTAAATCGTAATTCGTAGTTCGGCTGATTTTAGAGGAATATTTGTACGTTTCAAAAATGGACACTTAGAAACTTTTCTGCTGAAAACCACACAATGGATTCCTATGGAAAGAAATACAAGTTACTGGTAAGTACGCTTAGAATTACTTATCAGGGTCAGTGCTGGGCTAAAAGATGCAGCCCTGGGTTCTCTCCTGAGAACTGGTGAGTAAATCGGTATTCGTAGTTCGGCTGATTTTAGAGGAATATTTGTACGTTTCAAAAATGGACACATAGAAACTTTTCTGCTGAAAACCACACAATGGATTCCTATGGTAGGAAATACAAGTTACTGGTAAGTACGCTTAGAATTACTTTTCAGGGTCAGTGCTGGGCTAAAAGATGCGGCACTGGGTTCTCTCCTGATAACAGGTGAGGAAATTGGAATTCGTAGTTCGGCTGATTTTAGAGGAATATTTGTACGTTTCAAAAATGAACACTTAGAAACTTTTCTGCTGAAAACCACACAATGGATTCCTATGGTAGGAAATACAAGTTACTGGTAAGTACGCTTAGAATTACTTTTCAGGGTCAGTGATGGCTAAAAGATGCAGCCCTGGGTTCACTCCTGAGAACAGGTGAGTAAATCGTAATTCGTAGCTCGGCTGATTTTAGAGGAATATTTGTACGTTTCAAAAATGGACACTTAGAAACTTTTCCGCTGAAAACCACACAATGGATTCCTATGGAAGGAAATACAAGTTACTGGCAAGTACACTTAGAATTACTTTTCAGGGTCAGTGCTGGGCTAAAAGATGCAGCCCTGGGTTCTCACCTGATAACAGGTGAGGAAATTGGAATTCGTAGTTCGGCTGATTTTAGAGGAATATTTGTACGTTTCAAAAATGAACACTTAGAAACTTTTCTTCTGAAAACCACACAATGGATTCCTATGGTAGGAAATACAAGTTACTGGTAAGTACGCTTAGAATTACTTTTCAGGGTCAGTGCTGGGCTAAAAGATGCAGCCCTGGGTTCTCTTCTGAGAACAGGTGAGTAAATCGGAATTAGTAGTTCGGCTGATTTTAGAGGAATATTTGTACGTTTCAAAAATGGACACTGAAACTTTTCTGCTGAAAACCACACAATGGATTCCCATGGTAGGAAATACAAGTTACTGGTAAGTACGCTTAGAATTACTTTTCAGGGTCAGTGCTGGGCTAAAAGATGCAGCCCTGGGTTCTCTCCTTAGAACAGGTGAGTAAATCGTAATTCGTAGCTCAGCTGATTTTAGAGGAATATTTGTACATTTCAAAAATGGCCACTGTGAAACTTTTCTGCTGAAAATCACACAATGGATTCCTATGGAAGGAAATACAAGTTACTGGTAAGTACGCTTAGAATTACTTTTCAGGGTCAGAGGTAGGCTAAAAGATGCAGCCCTGGGTTCTCTCCTGAGAACAGGTGAGTAAATCGGAATTCTTAGTTCGGCTGATTTTAGAGGAATATTTGTACGTTTCAAAAATGGACACTGAAACTTTTCTGCTGAAAACCACACAATGGATTCCTATGGAACGAAATACAAGTTACTGGCAAGTACGCTTAGAATTACTTTTCAGGGTCAGTGCTGGGCTAAAATATGCAGCCCTGGGTTCTCTCCTGATAACAGGTGAGTAAATCGCAATTCGTAGTTCGGCTGATTTTAGAGGAATATTTGTACGTTTCAAAAATGGACACTTAGAAACTTTTCTGCTGAAAACCACACAATGGATTCCTATGGAAAGAAATACAAGTTACTGGTAAGTACGCTTAGAATTACTTTTCAGGGTCAGTGCTGGGCTAAAAGATGCGGCACTGGGTTCTCTCCTGATAACAGGTGAGGAAATTGGAATTCGTAGTTCGGCTGATTTTAGAGGAATATTTGTACGTTTCAAAAATGAACACAGAAACTTTTCTGCTGAAAACCACACAATGGATTCCTATGGTAGGAAATACATGTTACTGGTAAGTACGCTTAGAATAACTTTACAGAATCAGTGCTGTGCTAAAAGATGCAGCCCTGGGTTCTCTCCTGAGAACAGGTGAGTAAATCAGAATTCTTAGTTCGGCTGATTTTAGAGGAATATTTGTACGTTTCAAAAATGGACACTGAAACTTTTCTGCTGAAAACCACACAATGGATTCCTATGGAAAGAAATACAGTTACTGGTAAGTACGCTTAGAATTACTTTTCAGGGTCAGTGCTGGGCTAGAAGATGCAGCCCTGGGTTCTCTCCTGAGAACAGGTGAGTAAATCGTAATTCGTAGCTCGGCTGATTTTAGAGGAATATTTGTACGTTTCAAAAATGGACACTTAGAAACTTTTCTGCTAAAAACCACACAATGGATTCCTATGGTTGGAAAAACAAGTTACTGGTAAGTACGCTTAGAATTACTTTTCAGGGTCAGTGCTGGGCTAAAAGATGCAGCCCTGGGTTCTCTCCTGAGAACAGGTGAGTAAATCGTAATTCGTAGTTCGGCTGATTTTAGAGGAATATTTGTACGTTTCAAAAATGGACACTGAAACTTTTCTGCTGAAAACCACACAATGGATTCCTATGGAAGGAAATACAAGTTACTGGCAAGTACGCTTAGAATTACTTTTCAGGGTCAGTGCTGGGCTAAAATGTGCAGCCCTGGGTTCTCTTCTGATAACAGGTGAGTAAATCGCAATTCGTAGTTCGGCTGATTTTAGAGGAATATTTGTACGTTTCAAAAATGGACACTTAGAAACTTTTCTGCTGAAAACCACACAATGGATTCCTATAGAAAGAAATACAAGTTACTGGTAAGTACGCTTAGAATTTCTTTTCAGGGTCAGTGCTGGGCTAAAAGATGCAGCCCTGGGTTCTCTCCTGAGAACAGGTGAGTAAATCGGAATTAGTAGTTCGGCTGATTTTAGATGAATATTTGTACGTTTCAAAAATGGACACTGAAACTTTTCTGCTGAAAACCACACAATGGATTCCTATGGTAGGAAATACAAGTTACTGGTAAGTACGCTTAGAATTACTTTTCAGGGTCAGTGCTGGGCTAAAAGATGCAGCCCTGGGTTCTCTCCTTAGAACAGGTGAGTAAATCGTAATTCGTAGCTCGGCTGATTTTAGAGGAATATTTGTACATTTCAAAAATGGACACTTTGAAACTTTTCTGCTGAAAACCACACAATGGATTCCTATGGTAGGAAATACAAGTTACTGGTAAGTACGCTTAGAATTACTTTTCAGGGTCAGTGCTGGGCTAAAATATGAAGCCCTGGGTTCTCTCCTGATAACAGGTGAGTAAATCGTAATTCGTAGTTCGGCTGATTTTAGAGGAATATTTGTACGTTTCAAAAATGGACACTTAGAAACTTTTTTGCTGAAAACCACACAATGGATTCCTATGGAAAGAAATACAAGTTACTGGTAAGTACGCTTAGAATTACTTTTCAGGGTCAGTGCTGGGCTAAAAGATGCAGCCCTGGGTTCTCTCCTGAGAACAGGTGAGTAAATCGGAATTCGTAGTTCGGCTGATTTTAGAGGAATATTTGTACGTTTCAAAAATGGACACATAGAAACTTTTCTGCTGAAAACCACACAATGGATTCCTATGGTAGGAAATACAAGTTACTGGTAAGTATGCTTAGAATTACTTTTCAGGGTCAGTGCTGGGCTAAAAGATGCGGCACTGGGTTCTCTCCTGATAACAGGTGAGGAAATTGGAATTCGTAGTTCGGCTGATTTTAGAGGAATATTTGTACGTTTCAAAAATGAACACTTAGAAACTTTTCTGCTGAAAACCACACAATGGATTCCTATGGTAGGAAATACAAGTTACTGGTAAGTACGCTTAGAATTACTTTTCAGGGTCAGTGATGGCTAAAAGATGCAGCTCTGGGTTCTCTCCTGAGAACAGGTGAGTAAATCGTAATTCGTAGCTCGGCTGATTTTAGAGGAATATTTGTACGTTTCACAAATGGACACTTAGAAACTTTTCTTCTGAAAACCACACAATGGATTCCTATGGTAGGAAATACAAGTTACTGGTAAGTACGCTTAGAATTACTTTTCAGGGTCAGTGCTGGGCTAAAAGATGCAGCCCTGGGTTCTCTCCTTAGAACAGGTGAGTAAATCGTAATTCGTAGCTCGGCTGATTTTAGAGGAATATTTGTACATTTCAAAAATGGACACTGTGAAACTTTTCTGCTGAAAATCACACAATGGATTCCTATGGAAGGAAATACAAGTTACTGGTAAGTACGCTTAGAATTACTTTTCAGGGTCAGAGCTAGGCTAAAAGATGCAGCCCTGGGTTCTCTCCTGAGAACAGGTGAGTAAATCGGAATTCGTAGTTCGGCTGATTTTAGAGGAATATTTGTACGTTTCAAAAATGGACACTGAAACTTTTCTGCTGAAAACCACACAATGGATTCCTATGGAAGGAAATACAAGTTACTGGCAAGTACGCTTAGAATTACTTTTCAGGGTCAGTGCTGGGCTAAAATGTGCAGCCCTGGGTTCTCTCCTGATAACAGGTGAGTAAATCGCAATTCGTAGTTCGGCTGATTTTAGAGGAATATTTGTACGTTTCAAAAATGGACACTTAGAAACTTTTCTGCTGAAAACCACACAATGGATTCCTATAGAAAGAAATACAAGTTACTGGTAAGTACGCTTAGAATTTCTTTTCAGGGTCAGTGCTGGGCTAAAAGATGCAGCCCTGGCTTCTCTCCTGAGAACAGGTGAGTAAATCGGAATTAGTAGTTCGGCTGATTTTAGATGAATATTTGTACGTTTCAAAAATGGACACTTAGAAACTTTTCTGCTGAAAACCACACAATGGATTCCTATGGAAAGAAATACAAGTTACTGGTAAGTACGCTTAGAATTACTTTTCAGGGTCAGTGCTGTGCTAAAAGATGCGGCACTGGGTTCTCTCCTGATAACAAGTGAGGCAATTGGAATTCGTAGTTCGGCTGATTTTAGAGGAATATTTGTACTTTCAAAAATGAACACATAGAAACTTTTGTGCTGAAAACCACACAATGGATTCCTATGGTAGGAAATACAAGTTACTGGTAAGTACGCTTAGAATTACTTTTCAGGGTCAGTGCTGGGCTAAAATATGAAGCCCTGGGTTCTCTCCTGATAACAGGTGAGTAAATCGTAATTCGTAGTTCGGCTGATTTTAGAGGAATATTTGTACGTTTCAAAAATGGACACTTAGAAACTTTTCTGCTGAAAACCACACAATGGATTCCTATGGAAAGAAATACAAGTTACTGGTAAGTACGCTTAGAATTACTTTTCAGGGTCAGTGCTGTGCTAAAAGATGCGGCACTGGGTTCTCTCCTGATAACAAGTGAGGCAATTGGAATTCGTAGTTCGGCTGATTTTAGAGGAATATTTGTACTTTCAAAAATGAACACATAGAAACTTTTGTGCTGAAAACCACACAATGGATTCCTATGGTAGGAAATACAAGTTACTGGTAAGTACGCTTAGAATTACTTTTCAGGGTCAGTGCTGGGCTAAAATATGAAGCCCTGGGTTCTCTCCTGATAACAGGTGAGTAAATCGTAATTCGTAGTTCGGCTGATTTTAGAGGAATATTTGTACGTTTCAAAAATGGACACTTAGAAACTTTTCTGCTGAAAACCACACAATGGATTCCTATGGAAAGAAATACAAGTTACTGGTAAGTACGCTTAGAATTACTTATCAGGGTCAGTGCTGGGCTAAAAGATGCAGCCCTGGGTTCTCTCCTGAGAACTGGTGAGTAAATCGGTATTCGTAGTTCGGCTGATTTTAGAGGAATATTTGTACGTTTCAAAAATGGACACATAGAAACTTTTCTGCTGAAAACCACACAATGGATTCCTATGGTAGGAAATACAAGTTACTGGTAAGTACGCTTAGAATTACTTTTCAGGGTCAGTGCTGGGCTAAAAGATGCGGCACTGGGTTCTCTCCTGATAACAGGTGAGGAAATTGGAATTCGTAGTTCGGCTGATTTTAGAGGAATATTTGTACGTTTCAAAAATGAACACTTAGAAACTTTTCTGCTGAAAACCACACAATGGATTCCTATGGTAGGAAATACAAGTTACTGGTAAGTACGCTTAGAATTACTTTTCAGGGTCAGTGATGGCTAAAAGATGCAGCCCTGGGTTCACTCCTGAGAACAGGTGAGTAAATCGTAATTCGTAGCTCGGCTGATTTTAGAGGAATATTTGTACGTTTCAAAAATGGACACTTAGAAACTTTTCCGCTGAAAACCACACAATGGATTCCTATGGAAGGAAATACAAGTTACTGGCAAGTACACTTAGAATTACTTTTCAGGGTCAGTGCTGGGCTAAAAGATGCAGCCCTGGGTTCTCACCTGATAACAGGTGAGGAAATTGGAATTCGTAGTTCGGCTGATTTTAGAGGAATATTTGTACGTTTCAAAAATGAACACTTAGAAACTTTTCTTCTGAAAACCACACAATGGATTCCTATGGTAGGAAATACAAGTTACTGGTAAGTACGCTTAGAATTACTTTTCAGGGTCAGTGCTGGGCTAAAAGATGCAGCCCTGGGTTCTCTTCTGAGAACAGGTGAGTAAATCGGAATTAGTAGTTCGGCTGATTTTAGAGGAATATTTGTACGTTTCAAAAATGGACACTGAAACTTTTCTGCTGAAAACCACACAATGGATTCCCATGGTAGGAAATACAAGTTACTGGTAAGTACGCTTAGAATTACTTTTCAGGGTCAGTGCTGGGCTAAAAGATGCAGCCCTGGGTTCTCTCCTTAGAACAGGTGAGTAAATCGTAATTCGTAGCTCAGCTGATTTTAGAGGAATATTTGTACATTTCAAAAATGGCCACTGTGAAACTTTTCTGCTGAAAATCACACAATGGATTCCTATGGAAGGAAATACAAGTTACTGGTAAGTACGCTTAGAATTACTTTTCAGGGTCAGAGGTAGGCTAAAAGATGCAGCCCTGGGTTCTCTCCTGAGAACAGGTGAGTAAATCGGAATTCTTAGTTCGGCTGATTTTAGAGGAATATTTGTACGTTTCAAAAATGGACACTGAAACTTTTCTGCTGAAAACCACACAATGGATTCCTATGGAACGAAATACAAGTTACTGGCAAGTACGCTTAGAATTACTTTTCAGGGTCAGTGCTGGGCTAAAATATGCAGCCCTGGGTTCTCTCCTGATAACAGGTGAGTAAATCGCAATTCGTAGTTCGGCTGATTTTAGAGGAATATTTGTACGTTTCAAAAATGGACACTTAGAAACTTTTCTGCTGAAAACCACACAATGGATTCCTATGGAAAGAAATACAAGTTACTGGTAAGTACGCTTAGAATTACTTTTCAGGGTCAGTGCTGGGCTAAAAGATGCGGCACTGGGTTCTCTCCTGATAACAGGTGAGGAAATTGGAATTCGTAGTTCGGCTGATTTTAGAGGAATATTTGTACGTTTCAAAAATGAACACAGAAACTTTTCTGCTGAAAACCACACAATGGATTCCTATGGTAGGAAATACATGTTACTGGTAAGTACGCTTAGAATAACTTTACAGAATCAGTGCTGTGCTAAAAGATGCAGCCCTGGGTTCTCTCCTGAGAACAGGTGAGTAAATCAGAATTCTTAGTTCGGCTGATTTTAGAGGAATATTTGTACGTTTCAAAAATGGACACTGAAACTTTTCTGCTGAAAACCACACAATGGATTCCTATGGAAAGAAATACAGTTACTGGTAAGTACGCTTAGAATTACTTTTCAGGGTCAGTGCTGGGCTAGAAGATGCAGCCCTGGGTTCTCTCCTGAGAACAGGTGAGTAAATCGTAATTCGTAGCTCGGCTGATTTTAGAGGAATATTTGTACGTTTCAAAAATGGACACTTAGAAACTTTTCTGCTAAAAACCACACAATGGATTCCTATGGTTGGAAAAACAAGTTACTGGTAAGTACGCTTAGAATTACTTTTCAGGGTCAGTGCTGGGCTAAAAGATGCAGCCCTGGGTTCTCTCCTGAGAACAGGTGAGTAAATCGTAATTCGTAGTTCGGCTGATTTTAGAGGAATATTTGTACGTTTCAAAAATGGACACTGAAACTTTTCTGCTGAAAACCACACAATGGATTCCTATGGAAGGAAATACAAGTTACTGGCAAGTACGCTTAGAATTACTTTTCAGGGTCAGTGCTGGGCTAAAATGTGCAGCCCTGGGTTCTCTTCTGATAACAGGTGAGTAAATCGCAATTCGTAGTTCGGCTGATTTTAGAGGAATATTTGTACGTTTCAAAAATGGACACTTAGAAACTTTTCTGCTGAAAACCACACAATGGATTCCTATAGAAAGAAATACAAGTTACTGGTAAGTACGCTTAGAATTTCTTTTCAGGGTCAGTGCTGGGCTAAAAGATGCAGCCCTGGGTTCTCTCCTGAGAACAGGTGAGTAAATCGGAATTAGTAGTTCGGCTGATTTTAGATGAATATTTGTACGTTTCAAAAATGGACACTGAAACTTTTCTGCTGAAAACCACACAATGGATTCCTATGGTAGGAAATACAAGTTACTGGTAAGTACGCTTAGAATTACTTTTCAGGGTCAGTGCTGGGCTAAAAGATGCAGCCCTGGGTTCTCTCCTTAGAACAGGTGAGTAAATCGTAATTCGTAGCTCGGCTGATTTTAGAGGAATATTTGTACATTTCAAAAATGGACACTTTGAAACTTTTCTGCTGAAAACCACACAATGGATTCCTATGGTAGGAAATACAAGTTACTGGTAAGTACGCTTAGAATTACTTTTCAGGGTCAGTGCTGGGCTAAAATATGAAGCCCTGGGTTCTCTCCTGATAACAGGTGAGTAAATCGTAATTCGTAGTTCGGCTGATTTTAGAGGAATATTTGTACGTTTCAAAAATGGACACTTAGAAACTTTTTTGCTGAAAACCACACAATGGATTCCTATGGAAAGAAATACAAGTTACTGGTAAGTACGCTTAGAATTACTTTTCAGGGTCAGTGCTGGGCTAAAAGATGCAGCCCTGGGTTCTCTCCTGAGAACAGGTGAGTAAATCGGAATTCGTAGTTCGGCTGATTTTAGAGGAATATTTGTACGTTTCAAAAATGGACACATAGAAACTTTTCTGCTGAAAACCACACAATGGATTCCTATGGTAGGAAATACAAGTTACTGGTAAGTATGCTTAGAATTACTTTTCAGGGTCAGTGCTGGGCTAAAAGATGCGGCACTGGGTTCTCTCCTGATAACAGGTGAGGAAATTGGAATTCGTAGTTCGGCTGATTTTAGAGGAATATTTGTACGTTTCAAAAATGAACACTTAGAAACTTTTCTGCTGAAAACCACACAATGGATTCCTATGGTAGGAAATACAAGTTACTGGTAAGTACGCTTAGAATTACTTTTCAGGGTCAGTGATGGCTAAAAGATGCAGCTCTGGGTTCTCTCCTGAGAACAGGTGAGTAAATCGTAATTCGTAGCTCGGCTGATTTTAGAGGAATATTTGTACGTTTCACAAATGGACACTTAGAAACTTTTCTTCTGAAAACCACACAATGGATTCCTATGGTAGGAAATACAAGTTACTGGTAAGTACGCTTAGAATTACTTTTCAGGGTCAGTGCTGGGCTAAAAGATGCAGCCCTGGGTTCTCTTCTGAGAAAAGGTGAGTAAATCGGAATTAGTAGTTCGGCTGATTTTAGAGGAATATTTGTACGTTTCAAAAATGGACACTGAAACTTTTCTGCTGAAAACCACACAATGGATTCCTATGGTAGGAAATACAAGTTACTGGTAAGTACGCTTAGAATTACTTTTCAGGGTCAGTGCTGGGCTAAAAGATGCAGCCCTGGGTTCTCTCCTTAGAACAGGTGAGTAAATCGTAATTCGTAGCTCGGCTGATTTTAGAGGAATATTTGTACATTTCAAAAATGGACACTTTGAAACTTTTCTGCTGAAAATCACACAATGGATTCCTATAGAAAGAAATACAAGTTACTGGTAAGTACGCTTAGAATTTCTTTTCAGGGTCAGTGCTGGGCTAAAAGATGCAGCCCTGGCTTCTCTCCTGAGAACAGGTGAGTAAATCGGAATTAGTAGTTCGGCTGATTTTAGATGAATATTTCTACGTTTCAAAAATGGACACTTAGAAACTTTTCTGCTGAAAACCACACAATGGATTCCTATGGAAAGAAATACAAGTTACTGGTAAGTACGCTTAGAATTACTTTTCAGGGTCAGTGCTCTGCTAAAAGATGCGGCACTGGGTTCTCTCCTGATAACAAGTGAGGAAATTGGAATTCGTAGTTCGGCTGATTTTAGAGGAATATTTGTACTTTCAAAAATGAACACATAGAAACTTTTGTGCTGAAAACCACACAATGGATTCCTATGGTAGGAAATACAAGTTACTGGTAAGTACGCTTAGAATTACTTTTCAGGGTCAGTGCTGGGCTAAAATATGAAGCCCTGGGTTCTCTCCTGATAACAGGTGAGTAAATCGTAATTCGTAGTTCGGCTGATTTTAGAGGAATATTTGTACGTTTCAAAAATGGACACTTAGAAACTTTTCTGCTGAAAACCACACAATGGATTCCTATGGAAAGAAATACAAGTTACTGGTAAGTACGCTTAGAATTACTTTTCAGGGTCAGTGCTGGGCTAAAAGATGCAGCCCTGGGTTCTCTCCTGAGAACAGGTGAGTAAATCGGTATTCGTAGTTCGGCTGATTTTAGAGGAATATTTGTACGTTTCAAAAATGGACACATAGAAACTTTTCTGCTGAAAACCACACAATGGATTTCTATGGTAGGAAATACAAGTTACTGGTAAGTACGCTTAGAATTACTTTTCAGGGTCAGGGCTGGGCTAAAAGATGCGGCACTGGGTTCTCTCCTGATAACAGGTGAGGAAATTGGAATTCGTAGTTCGGCTGATTTTAGAGGAATATTTGTACGTTTCAAAAATGAACACTTAGAAACTTTTCTGCTGAAAACCACACAATGGATTCCTATGGTAGGAAATACAAGTTACTGGTAAGTACGCTTAGAATTACTTTTCAGGGTCAGTGATGGCTAAAAGATGCAGCCCTGGGTTCACTCCTGAGAACAGGTGAGTAAATCGTAATTCGTAGCTCGGCTGATTTTAGAGGAATATTTGTACGTTTCAAAAATGGACACTTAGAAACTTTTCCGCTGAAAACCACACAATGGATTCCTATGGAAGGAAATACAAGTTACTGGCAAGTACACTTAGAATTACTTTTCAGGGTCAGTGCTGGGCTAAAAGATGCAGCCCTGGGTTCTCACCTGATAACAGGTGAGGAAATTGGAATTCGTAGTTCGGCTGATTTTAGAGGAATATTTGTACGTTTCAAAAATGAACACTTAGAAACTTTTCTTCTGAAAACCACACAATGGATTCCTATGGTAGGAAATACAAGTTACTGGTAAGTACGCTTAGAATTACTTTTCAGGGTCAGTGCTGGGCTAAAAGATGCAGCCCTGGGTTCTCTTCTGAGAACAGGTGAGTAAATCGGAATTAGTAGTTCGGCTGATTTTAGAGGAATATTTGTACGTTTCAAAAATGGACACTGAAACTTTTCTGCTGAAAACCACACAATGGATTCCTATGGTAGGAAATACAAGTTACTGGTAAGTACGCTTAGAATTACTTTTCAGGGTCAGTGCTGGGCTAAAAGATGCAGCCCTGGGTTCTCTCCTTAGAACAGGTGAGTAAATCGTAATTCGTAGCTCGGCTGATTTTAGAGGAATATTTGTACATTTCAAAAATGGCCACTGTGAAACTTTTCTGCTGAAAATCACACAATGGATTCCTATGGAAGGAAATACAAGTTACTGGTAAGTACGCTTAGAATTACTTTTCAGGGTCAGAGCTAGGCTAAAAGATGCAGCCCTGGGTTCTCTCCTGAGAACAGGTGAGTAAATCGGAATTCGTAGTTCGGCTGATTTTAGAGGAATATTTGTACGTTTCAAAAATGGACACTGAAACTTTTCTGCTGAAAACCACACAATGGATTCCTATGGAAGGAAATACAAGTTACTGGCAAGTACGCTTAGAATTACTTTTCAGGGTCAGTGCTGGGCTAAAATATGCAGCCCTGGGTTCTCTCCTGATAACAGGTGAGTAAATCGCAATTCGTAGTTCGGCTGATTTTAGAGGAATATTTGTACGTTTCAAAAATGGACACTTAGAAACTTTTCTGCTGAAAACCACACAATGGATTCCTATGGAAAGAAATACAAGTTACTGGTAAGTACGCTTAGAATTACTTTTCAGGGTCAGTGCTGGGCTAAAAGATGCAGCCCTGGGTTCTCTCCTGAGAACAGGTGAGTAAATCGTAATTCGTAGCTCGGCTTATTTTAGAGGAATATTTGTACGTTTCAAAAATGGACACTTAGAAACTTTTCCGCTGAAAACCACACAATGGATTCCTATGGAAGGAAATACAAGTTACTGGCAAGTACACTTAGAATTACTTTTCAGGGTCAGTGCTGGGCTAAAAGATGCAGCCCTGGGTTCTCACCTGATAACAGGTGAGGAAATTGGAATTCGTAGTTCGGCTGATTTTAGAGGAATATTTGTACGTTTCAAAAATGAACACTTAGAAACTTTTCTTCTGAAAACCACACAATGGATTCCTATGGTAGGAAATACAAGTTACTGGTAAGTACGCTTAGAATTACTTTTCAGGGTCAGTGCTGGGCTAAAAGATGCAGCCCTGGGTTCTCTTCTGAGAACAGGTGAGTAAATCGGAATTAGTAGTTCGGCTGATTTTAGAGGAATATTTGTACGTTTCAAAAATGGACACTGAAACTTTTCTGCTGAAAACCACACAATGGATTCCTATGGTAGGAAATACAAGTTACTGGTAAGTACGCTTAGAATTACTTTTCAGGGTCAGTGCTGGGCTAAAAGATGCAGCCCTGGGTTCTCTCCTTAGAACAGGTGAGTAAATCGTAATTCGTAGCTCGGCTGATTTTAGAGGAATATTTGTACATTTCAAAAATGGCCACTGTGAAACTTTTCTGCTGAAAATCACACAATGGATTCCTATGGAAGGAAATACAAGTTACTGGTAAGTACGCTTAGAATTACTTTTCAGGGTCAGAGCTAGGCTAAAAGATGCAGCCCTGGGTTCTCTCCTGAGAACAGGTGAGTAAATCGGAATTCGTAGTTCGGCTGATTTTAGAGGAATATTTGTACGTTTCAAAAATGGACACTGAAACTTTTCTGCTGAAAACCACACAATGGATTCCTATGGAAGGAAATACAAGTTACTGGCAAGTACGCTTAGAATTACTTTTCAGGGTCAGTGCTGGGCTAAAATATGCAGCCCTGGGTTCTCTCCTGATAACAGGTGAGTAAATCGCAATTCGTAGTTCGGCTGATTTTAGAGGAATATTTGTACGTTTCAAAAATGGACACTTAGAAACTTTTCTGCTGAAAACCACACAATGGATTCCTATGGAAAGAAATACAAGTTACTGGTAAGTACGCTTAGAATTACTTTTCAGGGTCAGTGCTGGGCTAAAAGATGCAGCCCTGGGTTCTCTCCTGAGAACAGGTGAGTAAATCGTAATTCGTAGCTCGGCTTATTTTAGAGGAATATTTGTACGTTTCAAAAATGGACACTTAGAAACTTTTCTGCTAAAAACCAAACAATGGATTCCTATGGTAGGAAATACAAGTTACTGGTAAGTACGCTCAGAATTACTTTTCAGGGTCAGTGCTGGGCTAAAAGATGCGGCACTGGGTTCTCTCCTGATAACAGGTGAGGAAATTGGAATTCGTAGTTCGGCTGATTTTAGAGGAATATTTGTACGTTTCAAAAATGAACACAGAAACTTTTCTGCTGAAAACCACACAATGGATTCCTATGGTAGGAAATACATGTTACTGGTAAGTACGCTTAGAATTACTTTACAGGGTCAGTGCTGGGCTAAAAGATGCAGCCCTGGGTTCTCTCCTGAGAACAGGTGAGTAAATCAGAATTCTTAGTTTTGCTGATTTTAGAGGAATATTTGTACGTTTCAAAAATGGACACTGAAACTTTTCTGCTGAAAACCACACAATGGATTCTTATGGAAGGATATACAAGTTACTGGCAAGTACGCTTAGAATTACTTTTCAGGGTCAGTGCTGGGCTAAAATATGCGGCACTGGGTTCTCTCCTGAGAACAGGTGAGGAAATTGGAATTCGTAGTTCGGCTGATTTTAGAGTAATATTTGTACATTTCAAAAATGAACACTTAGAAACTTTTCTGCTGAAAACCACACAATGGATTCCTATGGTAGGAAATACAAGTTACTGGTAAGTACGCTTAGAATTACTTTTCAGGGTCAGTGATGGCTAAAAGATGCAGCCCTGGGTTCACTCCTGAGAACAGGTGAGTAAATCGTAATACGTAGCTCGGCTGATTTTAGAGGAATATTTGTACGTTTCAAAAATGGACACTTAGAAACTTTTCCGCTGAAAACCACACAATGGATTCCTATGGAAGGAAATACAAGTTACTGGCAAGTACACTTAGAATTAATTTTCAGGGTCAGTGCTGGGCTAAAAGATGCAGCCCTGGGTTCTCACCTGATAACAGGTGAGGAAATTGGAATTCGTAGTTCGGCTGATTTTAGAGGAATATTTGTACGTTTCAAAAATGAACACATAGAAACTTTTCTTCTGAAAACCACACAATGGATTCCTATGGTAGGAAATACAAGTTACTGGTAAGTACGCTTAGAATTACTTTTCAGGGTCAGTGCTGGGCTAAAAGATGCAGCCCTGGGTTCTCTTCTGAGAACAGGTGAGTAAATCGGAATTAGTAGTTCGGCTGATTTTAGAGGAATATTTGTACGTTTCAAAAATGGACACTGAAACTTTTCTGCTGAAAACCACACAATGGATTCCTATGGTAGGAAATACAAGTTACTGGTAAGTACGCTTAGAATTACTTTTCAGGGTCAGTGCTGGGCTAAAAGATGCAGCCCTGGGTTCTCTCCTTAGAACAGGTGAGTAAATCGTAATTCGTAGCTCGGCTGATTTTAGAGGAATATTTGTACATTTCAAAAATGGCCACTGTGAAACTTTTCTGCTGAAAATCACACAATGGATTCCTATGGAAGGAAATACAAGTTACTGGTAAGTACGCTTAGAATTACTTTTCAGGGTCAGAGCTAGGCTAAAAGATGCAGCCCTGGGTTCTCTCCTGAGAACAGGTGAGTAAATCGGAATTCGTAGTTCGGCTGATTTTAGAGGAATATTTGTACGTTTCAAAAATGGACACTGAAACTTTTCTGCTGAAAACCACACAATGGATTCCTATGGAAGGAAATACAAGTTACTGGCAAGTACGCTTAGAATTACTTTTCAGGGTCAGTGCTGGGCTAAAATATGCAGCCCTGGGTTCTCTCCTGATAACAGGTGAGTAAATCGCAATTCGTAGTTCGGCTGATTTTAGAGGAATATTTGTACGTTTCAAAAATGGACACTTAGAAACTTTTCTGCTGAAAACCACACAATGGATTCCTATGGAAAGAAATACAAGTTACTGGTAAGTACGCTTAGAATTACTTTTCAGGGTCAGTGCTGGGCTAAAAGATGCAGCCCTGGGTTCTCTCCTGAGAACAGGTGAGTAAATCGTAATTCGTAGCTCGGCTTATTTTAGAGGAATATTTGTACGTTTCAAAAATGGACACTTAGAAACTTTTCTGCTAAAAACCAAACAATGGATTCCTATGGTAGGAAATACAAGTTACTGGTAAGTACGCTTAGAATTACTTTTCAGGGTCAGTGCTGGGCTAAAAGATGCGGCACTGGGTTCTCTCCTGATAACAGGTGAGGAAATTGGAATTCGTAGTTCGGCTGATTTTAGAGGAATATTTGTACGTTTCAAAAATGAACACAGAAACTTTTCTGCTGAAAACCACACAATGGATTCCTATGGTAGGAAATACATGTTACTGGTAAGTACGCTTAGAATTACTTTACAGGGTCAGTGCTGGGCTAAAAGATGCAGCCCTGGGTTCTCTCCTGAGAACAGGTGAGTAAATCAGAAATCTTAGTTTTGCTGATTTTAGAGGAATATTTGTACGTTTCAAAAATGGACACTGAAACTTTTCTGCTGAAAACCACACAATGGATTCTTATGGAAGGATATACAAGTTACTGGCAAGTACGCTTAGAATTACTTTTCAGGGTCAGTGCTGGGCTAAAATATGCAGCACTGGGTTCTCTCCTGATAACAGGTGAGGAAATTGGAATTCGCAGTTCGGCTGATTTTAGAGGAATATTTGTACGTTTCAAAAATGGACACTTAGAAACTTTTCTGCTGAAAACCACACAATGGATTCCTATGGAAAGAAATACAGTTACTGGTAAGTACGCTTAGAATTACTTTTCAGGGTCAGTGCTGGGCTAGAAGATGCAGCCCTGGGTTCTCTCCTGAGAACAGGTGAGTAAATCGTAATTCGTAGCTTGGCTGATTTTAGAGGAATATTTGTATGTTTCAAAAATGGACACTGAAACTTTTCTGCTGAAAACCACACAATGGATTCCTATGGAAGGAAATACAAGTTACTGGCAAGTACACTTAGAATTACTTTTCAGGGTCAGTGCTGGGCTAAAAGATGCAGCCCTGGGTTCTCACCTGATAACAGGTGAGGAAATTGGAATTCGTAGTTCGGCTGATTTTAGAGGAATATTTGTACGTTTCAAAAATGAACACTTAGAAACTTTTCTTCTGAAAACCACACAATGGATTCCTATGGTAGGAAATACAAGTTACTGGTAAGTACGCTTAGAATTACTTTTCAGGGTCAGTGCTGGCTAAAAGATGCAGCCCTGGGTTCTCTCCTGAGAACAGGTGAGTAAATCGCAATTCGTAGTTCGGCTGATTTTAGAGGAATATTTGTACGTTTCAAAAATGGACACTTAGAAACTTTTCTGCTGAAAACCACACAATGGATTCCTATGGAAAGAAATACAAGTTACTGGTAAGTACGCTTAGAATTACTTTTCAGGGTCAGTGCTGGGCTAAAAGATGCAGCCCTGGGTTCTCTCCTGAGAACAGGTGAGTAAATCGTAATTCGTAGCTCGGCTTATTTTAGAGGAATATTTGTACGTTTCAAAAATGGACACTTAGAAACTTTTCTGCTAAAAACCAAACAATGGATTCCTATGGTAGGAAATACAAGTTACTGGTAAGTACGCTTAGAATTACTTTTCAGGGTCAGTGCTGGGCTAAAAGATGCGGCACTGGGTTCTCTCCTGATAACAGGTGAGGAAATTGGAATTCGTAGTTCGGCTGATTTTAGAGGAATATTTGTACGTTTCAAAAATGAACACAGAAACTTTTCTGCTGAAAACCACACAATGGATTCCTATGGTAGGAAATACATGTTACTGGTAAGTACGCTTAGAATTACTTTACAGGGTCAGTGCTGGGCTAAAAGATGCAGCCCTGGGTTCTCTCCTGAGAACAGGTGAGTAAATCGCAATTCGTAGTTCGGCTGATTTTAGAGGAATATTTGTACGTTTCAAAAATGGACACTTAGAAACTTTTCTGCTGAAAACCACACAATGGATTCCTATGGAAAGAAATACAAGTTACTGGTAAGTACGCTTAGAATTACTTTTCAGGGTCAGTGCTGGGCTAAAAGATGCAGCCCTGGGTTCTCTCCTGAGAACAGGTGAGTAAATCGTAATTCGTAGCTCGGCTTATTTTAGAGGAATATTTGTACGTTTCAAAAATGGACACTTAGAAACTTTTCTGCTAAAAACCAAACAATGGATTCCTATGGTAGGAAATACAAGTTACTGGTAAGTACGCTTAGAATTACTTTTCAGGGTCAGTGCTGGGCTAAAAGATGCGGCACTGGGTTCTCTCCTGATAACAGGTGAGGAAATTGGAATTCGTAGTTCGGCTGATTTTAGAGGAATATTTGTACGTTTCAAAAATGAACACAGAAACTTTTCTGCTGAAAACCACACAATGGATTCCTATGGTAGGAAATACATGTTACTGGTAAGTACGCTTAGAATTACTTTACAGGGTCAGTGCTGGGCTAAAAGATGCAGCCCTGGGTTCTCTCCTGAGAACAGGTGAGTAAATCAGAATTCTTAGTTTTGCTGATTTTAGAGGAATATTTGTACGTTTCAAAAATGGACACTGAAACTTTTCTGCTGAAAACCACACAATGGATTCTTATGGAAGGATATACAAGTTACTGGCAAGTACGCTTAGAATTACTTTTCAGGGTCAGTGCTGGGCTAAAATATGCAGCACTGGGTTCTCTCCTGATAACAGGTGAGGAAATTGGAATTCGCAGTTCGGCTGATTTTAGAGGAATATTTGTACGTTTCAAAAATGGACACTTAGAAACTTTTCTGCTGAAAACCACACAATGGATTCCTATGGAAAGAAATACAGTTACTGGTAAGTACGCTTAGAATTACTTTTCAGGGTCAGTGCTGGGCTAGAAGATGCAGCCCTGGGTTCTCTCCTGAGAACAGGTGAGTAAATCGTAATTCGTAGCTTGGCTGATTTTAGAGGAATATTTGTATGTTTCAAAAATGGACACTGAAACTTTTCTGCTGAAAACCACACAATGGATTCCTATGGAAGGAAATACAAGTTACTGGCAAGTACACTTAGAATTACTTTTCAGGGTCAGTGCTGGGCTAAAAGATGCAGCCCTGGGTTCTCACCTGATAACAGGTGAGGAAATTGGAATTCGTAGTTCGGCTGATTTTAGAGGAATATTTGTATGTTTCAAAAATGAACACTTAGAAACTTTTCTTCTGAAAACCACACAATGGATTCCTATGGTAGGAAATACAAGTTACTGGTAAGTACGCTTAGAATTACTTTTCAGGGTCAGTGCTGGCTAAAAGATGCAGCCCTGGGTTCTCTCCTGAGAACAGGTGAGTAAATCGCAATTCGTAGTTCGGCTGATTTTAGAGGAATATTTGTACGTTTCAAAAATGGACACTTAGAAACTTTTCTGCTGAAAACCACACAATGGATTCCTATGGAAAGAAATACAAGTTACTGGTAAGTACGCTTAGAATTACTTTTCAGGGTCAGTGCTGGGCTAAAAGATGCAGCCCTGGGTTCTCTCCTGAGAACAGGTGAGTAAATCGTAATTCGTAGCTCGGCTTATTTTAGAGGAATATTTGTACGTTTCAAAAATGGACACTTAGAAACTTTTCTGCTAAAAACCAAACAATGGATTCCTATGGTAGGAAATACAAGTTACTGGTAAGTACGCTTAGAATTACTTTTCAGGGTCAGTGCTGGGCTAAAAGATGCGGCACTGGGTTCTCTCCTGATAACAGGTGAGGAAATTGGAATTCGTAGTTCGGCTGATTTTAGAGGAATATTTGTACGTTTCAAAAATGAACACAGAAACTTTTCTGCTGAAAACCACACAATGGATTCCTATGGTAGGAAATACATGTTACTGGTAAGTACGCTTAGAATTACTTTACAGGGTCAGTGCTGGGCTAAAAGATGCAGCCCTGGGTTCTCTCCTGAGAACAGGTGAGTAAATCAGAATTCTTAGTTTTGCTGATTTTAGAGGAATATTTGTACGTTTCAAAAATGGACACTGAAACTTTTCTGCTGAAAACCACACAATGGATTCTTATGGAAGGATATACAAGTTACTGGCAAGTACACTTAGAATTACTTTTCAGGGTCAGTGCTGGGCTAAAATATGCAGCACTGGGTTCTCTCCTGATAACAGGTGAGGAAATTGGAATTCGCAGTTCGGCTGATTTTAGAGGAATATTTGTACGTTTCAAAAATGGACACTTAGAAACTTTTCTGCTGAAAACCACACAATGGATTCCTATGGAAAGAAATACAATTACTGGTAAGTACGCTTAGAATTACTTTTCAGGGTCAGTGCTGGGCTAGAAGATGCAGCCCTGGGTTCTCTCCTGAGAACAGGTGAGTAAATCGTAATTCGTAGCTTGGCTGATTTTAGAGGAATATTTGTATGTTTCAAAAATGGACACTGAAACTTTTCTGCTGAAAACCACACAATGGATTCCTATGGAAGGAAATACAAGTTACTGGCAAGTACACTTAGAATTACTTTTCAGGGTCAGTGCTGGGCTAAAAGATGCAGCCCTGGGTTCTCACCTGATAACAGGTGAGGAAATTGGAATTCGTAGTTCGGCTGATTTTAGAGGAATATTTGTACGTTTCAAAAATGAACACTTAGAAACTTTTCTTCTGAAAACCACACAATGGATTCCCATGGTAGGAAATACAAGTTACTGGTAAGTACGCTTAGAATTACTTTTCAGGGTCAGTGCTGGCTAAAAGATGCAGCCCTGGGTTCTCTCCTGAGAACAGGTGAGTAAATCGCAATTCGTAGTTCGGCTGATTTTAGAGGAATATTTGTACGTTTCAAAAATGGACACTTAGAAACTTTTCTGCTGAAAACCACACAATGGATTCCTATGGAAAGAAATACAAGTTACTGGTAAGTACGCTTAGAATTACTTTTCAGGGTCAGTGCTGGGCTAAAAGATGCAGCCCTGGGTTCTCTCCTGAGAACAGGTGAGTAAATCGTAATTCGTAGCTCGGCTTATTTTAGAGGAATATTTGTACGTTTCAAAAATGGACACTTAGAAACTTTTCTGCTAAAAACCAAACAATGGATTCCTATGGTAGGAAATACAAGTTACTGGTAAGTACGCTTAGAATTACTTTTCAGGGTCAGTGCTGGGCTAAAAGATGCGGCACTGGGTTCTCTCCTGATAACAGGTGAGGAAATTGGAATTCGTAGTTCGGCTGATTTTAGAGGAATATTTGTACATTTCAAAAATGAACACAGAAACTTTTCTGCTGAAAACCACACAATGGATTCCTATGGTAGGAAATACATGTTACTGGTAAGTACGCTTAGAATTACTTTACAGGGTCAGTGCTGGGCTAAAAGATGCAGCCCTGGGTTCTCTCCTGAGAACAGGTGAGTAAATCAGAATTCTTAGTTTTGCTGATTTTAGAGGAATATTTGTACGTTTCAAAAATGGACACTGAAACTTTTCTGCTGAAAACCACACAATGGATTCTTATGGAAGGATATACAAGTTACTGGCAAGTATGCTTAGAATTACTTTTCAGGGTCAGTGCTGGGCTAAAATATGCAGCACTGGGTTCTCTCCTGATAACAGGTGAGGAAATTGGAATTCGCAGTTCGGCTGATTTTAGAGGAATATTTGTACGTTTCAAAAATGGACACTTAGAAACTTTTCTGCTGAAAACCACACAATGGATTCCTATGGAAAGAAATACAGTTACTGGTAAGTACGCTTAGAATTACTTTTCAGGGTCAGTGCTGGGCTAGAAGATGCAGCCCTGGGTTCTCTCCTGAGAACAGGTGAGTAAATCGTAATTCGTAGCTTGGCTGATTTTAGAGGAATATTTGTATGTTTCAAAAATGGACACTGAAACTTTTCTGCTGAAAACCACACAATGGATTCCTATGGAAGGAAATACAAGTTACTGGCAAGTACACTTAGAATTACTTTTCAGGGTCAGTGCTGGGCTAAAAGATGCAGCCCTGGGTTCTCACCTGATAACAGGTGAGGAAATTGGAATTCGTAGTTCGGCTGATTTTAGAGGAATATTTGTACGTTTCAAAAATGAACACAGAAACTTTTCTGCTGAAAACCACACAATGGATTCCTATGGTAGGAAATACATGTTACTGGTAAGTACGCTTAGAATTACTTTACAGGGTCAGTGCTGGGCTAAAAGATGCAGCCCTGGGTTCTCTCCTGAGAACAGGTGAGTAAATCGTAATTCGTAGCTCGGCTTATTTTAGAGGAATATTTGTACGTTTCAAAAATGGACACTTAGAAACTTTTCTGCTAAAAACCAAACAATGGATTCCTATGGTAGGAAATACAAGTTACTGGTAAGTATGCTTAGAATTACTTTTCAGGGTCAGTGCTGGGCTAAAAGATGCGGCACTGGGTTCTCTCCTGATAACAGGTGAGGAAATTGGAATTCGTAGTTCGGCTGATTTTAGAGGAATATTTGTACGTTTCAAAAATGAACACAGAAACTTTTCTGCTGAAAACCACACAATGGATTCCTATGGTAGGAAATACATGTTACTGGTAAGTACGCTTAGAATTACTTTACAGGGTCAGTGCTGGGCTAAAAGATGCAGCCCTGGGTTCTCTCCTGAGAACAGGTGAGTAAATCAGAATTCTTAGTTTTGCTGATTTTAGAGGAATATTTGTACGTTTCAAAAATGGACACTGAAACTTTTCTGCTGAAAACCACACAATGGATTCTTATGGAAGGATATACAAGTTACTGGCAAGTACGCTTAGAATTACTTTTCAGGGTCAGTGCTGGGCTAAAATATGCAGCACTGGGTTCTCTCCTGATAACAGGTGAGGAAATTGGAATTCGCAGTTCGGCTGATTTTAGAGGAATATTTGTACGTTTCAAAAATGGACACTTAGAAACTTTTCTGCTGAAAACCACACAATGGATTCCTATGGAAAGAAATACAGTTACTGGTAAGTACGCTTAGAATTACTTTTCAGGGTCAGTGCTGGGCTAGAAGATGCAGCCCTGGGTTCTCTCCTGAGAACAGGTGAGTAAATCGTAATTCGTAGCTTGGCTGATTTTAGAGGAATATTTGTATGTTTCAAAAATGGACACTGAAACTTTTCTGCTGAAAACCACACAATGGATTCCTATGGAAGGAAATACAAGTTACTGGCAAGTACACTTAGAATTACTTTTCAGGGTCAGTGCTGGGCTAAAAGATGCAGCCCTGGGTTCTCACCTGATAACAGGTGAGGAAATTGGAATTCGTAGTTCGGCTGATTTTAGAGGAATATTTGTACGTTTCAAAAATGAACACTTAGAAACTTTTCTTCTGAAAACCACATAATGGATTCCTATGGTAGGAAATACAAGTTACTGGTAAGTACGCTTAGAATTACTTTTCAGGGTCAGTGCTGGCTAAAAGATGCAGCCCTGGGTTCTCTCCTGAGAACAGGTGAGTAAATCACAATTCGTAGTTCGGCTGATTTTAGAGGAATATTTGTACGTTTCAAAAATGGACACTTAGAAACTTTTCTGCTGAAAACCACACAATGGATTCCTATGGAAAGAAATACAAGTTACTGGTAAGTACGCTTAGAATTACTTTTCAGGGTCAGTGCTGGGCTAAAAGATGCAGCCCTGGGTTCTCTCCTGAGAACAGGTGAGTAAATCGTAATTCGTAGCTCGGCTTATTTTAGAGGAATATTTGTACGTTTCAAAAATGGACACTTAGAAACTTTTCTGCTAAAAACCAAACAATGGATTCCTATGGTAGGAAATACAAGTTACTGGTAAGTACGCTTAGAATTACTTTTCAGGGTCAGTGCTGGGCTAAAAGATGCGGCACTGGGTTCTCTCCTGATAACAGGTGAGGAAATTGGAATTCGTAGTTCGGCTGATTTTAGAGGAATATTTGTACGTTTCAAAAATGAACACAGAAACTTTTCTGCTGAAAACCACACAATGGATTCCTATGGTAGGAAATACATGTTACTGGTAATTACGCTTAGAATTACTTTACAGGGTCAGTGCTGGGCTAAAAGATGCAGCCCTGGGTTCTCTCCTGAGAACAGGTGAGTAAATCGCAATTCGTAGTTCGGCTGATTTTAGAGGAATATTTGTACGTTTCAAAAATGGACACTTAGAATCTTTTCTGCTGAAAACCACACAATGGATTCCTATGGAAAGAAATACAAGTTACTGGTAAGTACGCTTAGAATTACTTTTCAGGGTCAGTGCTGGGCTAAAAGATGCAGCCCTGGGTTCTCTCCTGAGAACAGGTGAGTAAATCGTAATTCGTAGCTCGGCTTATTTTAGAGGAATATTTGTACGTTTCAAAAATGGACACTTAGAAACTTTTCTGCTAAAAACCAAACAATGGATTCCTATGGTAGGAAATACAAGTTACTGGTAAGTACGCTTAGAATTACTTTTCAGGGTCAGTGCTGGGCTAAAAGATGCGGCATTGGGTTCTCTCCTGATAACAGGTGAGGAAATTGGAATTCGTAGTTCGGCTGATTTTAGAGGAATATTTGTACGTTTCAAAAATGAACACAGAAACTTTTCTGCTGAAAACCACACAATGGATTCCTATGGTTGGAAATACATGTTACTGGTAAGTACGCTTAGAATTACTTTACAGGGTCAGTGCTGGGCTAAAAGATGCAGCCCTGGGTTCTCTCCTGAGAACAGGTGAGTAAATCAGAATTCTTAGTTTTGCTGATTTTAGAGGAATATTTGTACGTTTCAAAAATGGACACTGAAACTTTTCTGCTGAAAACCACACAATGGATTCTTATGGAAGGATATACAAGTTACTGGCAAGTACGCTTAGAATTACTTTTCAGGGTCAGTGCTGGGCTAAAATATGCAGCACTGGGTTCTCTCCTGATAACAGGTGAGGAAATTGGAATTCGCAGTTCGGCTGATTTTAGAGGAATATTTGTACGTTTCAAAAATGGACACTTAGAAACTTTTCTGCTGAAAACCACACAATGGATTCCTATGGAAAGAAATACAGTTACTGGTAAGTACGCTTAGAATTACTTTTCAGGGTCAGTGCTGGGCTAGAAGATGCAGCCCTGGGTTCTCTCCTGAGAACAGGTGAGTAAATCGTAATTCGTAGCTTGGCTGATTTTAGAGGAATATTTGTATGTTTCAAAAATGGACACTGAAACTTTTCTGCTGAAAACCACACAATGGATTCCTATGGAAGGAAATACAAGTTACTGGCAAGTACACTTAGAATTACTTTTCAGGGTCAGTGCTGGGCTAAAAGATGCAGCCCTGGGTTCTCACCTGATAACAGGTGAGGAAATTGGAATTCGTAGTTCGGCTGATTTTAGAGGAATATTTGTACGTTTCAAAAATGAACACTTAGAAACTTTTCTTCTGAAAACCACACAATGGATTCCTATGGTAGGAAATACAAGTTACTGGTAAGTACGCTTAGAATTACTTTTCAGGGTCAGTGCTGGCTAAAAGATGCAGCCCTGGGTTCTCTCCTGAGAACAGGTGAGTAAATCGCAATTCGTAGTTCGGCTGATTTTAGAGGAATATTTGTACGTTTCAAAAATGGACACTTAGAAACTTTTCTGCTGAAAACCACACAATGGATTCCTATGGAAAGAAATACAAGTTACTGGTAAGTACGCTTAGAATTACTTTTCAGGGTCAGTGCTGGGCTAAAAGATGCAGCCCTGGGTTCTCTCCTGAGAACAGGTGAGTAAATCGTAATTCGTAGCTCGGCTTATTTTAGAGGAATATTTGTACGTTTCAAAAATGGACACTTAGAAACTTTTCTGCTAAAAACCAAACAATGGATTCCTATGGTAGGAAATACAAGTTACTGGTAAGTACGCTTAGAATTACTTTTCAGGGTCAGTGCTGGGCTAAAAGATGCGGCACTGGGTTCTCTCCTGATAACAGGTGAGGAAATTGGAATTCGTAGTTCGGCTGATTTTAGAGGAATATTTGTACGTTTCAAAAATGAACACAGAAACTTTTCTGCTGAAAACCACACAATGGATTCCTATGGTAGGAAATACATGTTACTGGTAAGTACGCTTAGAATTACTTTACAGGGTCAGTGCTGGGCTAAAAGATGCAGCCCTGGGTTCTCTCCTGAGAACAGGTGAGTAAATCAGAATTCTTAGTTTTGCTGATTTTAGAGGAATATTTGTACGTTTCAAAAATGGACACTGAAACTTTTCTGCTGAAAACCACACAATGGATTCTTATGGAAGGATATACAAGTTACTGGCAAGTACGCTTAGAATTACTTTTCAGGGTCAGTGCTGGGCTAAAATATGCAGCACTGGGTTCTCTCCTGATAACAGGTGAGGAAATTGGAATTCGCAGTTCGGCTGATTTTAGAGGAATATTTGTACGTTTCAAAAATGGACACTTAGAAACTTTTCTGCTGAAAACCACACAATGGATTCCTATGGAAAGAAATACAGTTACTGGTAAGTACGCTTAGAATTACTTTTCAGGGTCAGTGCTGGGCTAGAAGATGCAGCCCTGGGTTCTCTCCTGAGAACAGGTGAGTACATCGTAATTCGTAGCTTGGCTGATTTTAGAGGAATATTTGTATGTTTCAAAAATGGACACTGAAACTTTTCTGCTGAAAACCACACAATGGATTCCTATGGAAGGAAATACAAGTTACTGGCAAGTACACTTAGAATTACTTTTCAGGGTCAGTGCTGGGCTAAAAGATGCAGCCCTGGGTTCTCACCTGATAACAGGTGAGGAAATTGGAATTCGTAGTTCGGCTGATTTTAGAGGAATATTTGTACGTTTCAAAAATGAACACTTAGAAACTTTTCTTCTGAAAACCACACAATGGATTCCTAAGGTAGGAACTACAAGTTACTGGTAAGTACGCTTAGAATTACTTTTCAGGGTCAGTGCTGGCTAAAAGATGCAGCCCTGGGTTCTCTCCTGAGAACAGGTGAGTAAATCGGAATTAGTAGTTCGGCTGATTTTAGAGGAATATTTGTACGTTTCAAAAATGGACACTGAAACTTTTCTGCTGAAAACCACACAATGGATTCCTATGGTAGGAAATACAAGTTACTGGTAGGTACGCTTAGAATTACTTTTCAGGGTCAGTGCTGGGCTAAAAGATGCGGCACTGGGTTCTCTCCTGATAACAGGTGAGGAAATTGGAATTCGTAGTTCGGCTGATTTTAGAGGAATATTTGTACGTTTCAAAAATGAACACAGAAACTTTTCTGCTGAAAACCACACAATGCATTCCTATGGTAGGAAATACATGTTACTGGTAAGTACGCTTAGAATTACTTTACAGGGTCAGTGATGGCTAAAAGATGCAGCCCTGGGTTCTCTCCTTAGAACAGGTGAGTAAATCGTTATTCGTAGCTCGGCTGATTTTAGAGGAATATTTGTACATTTCAAAAATGGACACTTTGAAACTTTTCTGCTGAAAACCACACAATGGATTCCTATGGAAGGAAATACAAGTTACTGGTAAGTACGCTTAGAATTACTTTTCAGGGTCAGTGCTGGGCTAAAATATGCAGCCCTGGGTTCTCTTCTGAGAAAAGGTGAGTAAATCGGAATTAGTAGTTCGGCTGATTTTAGAGGAATATTTGTACGTTTCAAAAATGGACACTGAAACTTTTCTGCTGAAAACCACACAATGGATTCCTATGGTAGGAAATACAAGTTACTGGTAAGTACGCTTAGAATTACTTTTCAGGGTCAGTGCTGGGCTAAAAGATGCAGCCCTGGGTTCTCTCCTTAGAACAGGTGAGTAAATCGTAATTCGTAGCTCGGCTGATTTTAGAGGAATATTTGTACATTTCAAAAATGGACACTTTGAAACTTTTCTGCTGAAAATCACACAATGGATTCCTATAGAAAGAAATACAAGTTACTGGTAAGTACGCTTAGAATTTCTTTTCAGGGTCAGTGCTGGGCTAAAAGATGCAGCCCTGGCTTCTCTCCTGAGAACAGGTGAGTAAATCGGAATTAGTAGTTCGGCTGATTTTAGATGAATATTTCTACGTTTCAAAAATGGACACTTAGAAACTTTTCTGCTGAAAACCACACAATGGATTCCTATGGTAGGAAATACAAGTTACTGGTAAGTACGCTTAGAATTACTTTTCAGGGTCAGTGCTGGGCTAAAATATGAAGCCCTGGGTTCTCTCCTGATAACAGGTGAGTAAATCGTAATTCGTAGTTCGGCTGATTTTAGAGGAATATTTGTACGTTTCAAAAATGGACACTTAGAAACTTTTCTGCTGAAAACCACACAATGGATTCCTATGGAAAGAAATACAAGTTACTGGTAAGTACGCTTAGAATTACTTTTCAGGGTCAGTGCTGGGCTAAAAGATGCAGCCCTGGGTTCTCTCCTGAGAACAGGTGAGTAAATCGGTATTCGTAGTTCGGCTGATTTTAGAGGAATATTTGTACGTTTCAAAAATGGACACATAGAAACTTTTCTGCTGAAAACCACACAATGGATTTCTATGGTAGGAAATACAAGTTACTGGTAAGTACGCTTAGAATTACTTTTCAGGGTCAGTGCTGGGCTAAAAGATGCGGCACTGGGTTCTCTCCTGATAACAGGTGAGGAAATTGGAATTCGTAGTTCAGCTGATTTTAGAGGAATATTTGTACGTTTCAAAAATGAACACTTAGAAACTTTTCTGCTGAAAACCACACAATGGATTCCTATGGTAGGAAATACAAGTTACTGGTAAGTACGCTTAGAATTACTTTTCAGGGTCAGTGATGGCTAAAAGATGCAGCCCTGGGTTCACTCCTGAGAACAGGTGAGTAAATCGTAATTCGTAGCTCGGCTGATTTTAGAGGAATATTTGTACGTTTCAAAAATGGACACTTAGAAACTTTTCCGCTGAAAACCACACAATGGATTCCTATGGAAGGAAATACAAGTTACTGGCAAGTACACTTAGAATTACTTTTCAGGGTCAGTGCTGGGCTAAAAGATGCAGCCCTGGGTTCTCACCTGATAACAGGTGAGGAAATTGGAATTCGTAGTTCGGCTGATTTTAGAGGAATATTTGTACGTTTCAAAAATGAACACTTAGAAACTTTTCTTCTGAAAACCACACAATGGATTCCTATGGTAGGAAATACAAGTTACTGGTAAGTACGCTTAGAATTACTTTTCAGGGTCAGTGCTGGGCTAAAAGATGCAGCCCTGGGTTCTCTTCTGAGAACAGGTGAGTAAATCGGAATTAGTAGTTCGGCTGATTTTAGAGGAATATTTGTACGTTTCAAAAATGGACACTGAAACTTTTCTGCTGAAAACCACACAATGGATTCCTATGGTAGGAAATACAAGTTACTGGTAAGTACGCTTAGAATTACTTTTCAGGGTCAGTGCTGGGCTAAAAGATGCAGCCCTGGGTTCTCTCCTTAGAACAGGTGAGTAAATCGTAATTCGTAGCTCGGCTGATTTTAGAGGAATATTTGTACATTTCAAAAATGGCCACTGTGAAACTTTTCTGCTGAAAATCACACAATGGATTCCTATGGAAGGAAATACAAGTTACTGGTAAGTACGCTTAGAATTACTTTTCAGGGTCAGAGCTAGGCTAAAAGATGCAGCCCTGGGTTCTCTCCTGAGAACAGGTGAGTAAATCGGAATTCGTAGTTCGGCTGATTTTAGAGGAATATTTGTACGTTTCAAAAATGGACACTGAAACTTTTCTGCTGAAAACCACACAATGGATTCCTATGGAAGGAAATACAAGTTACTGGCAAGTACGCTTAGAATTACTTTTCAGGGTCAGTGCTGGGCTAAAATATGCAGCCCTGGGTTCTCTCCTGATAACAGGTGAGTAAATCGCAATTCGTAGTTCGGCTGATTTTAGAGGAATATTTGTACGTTTCAAAAATGGACACTTAGAAACTTTTCTGCTGAAAACCACACAATGGATTCCTATGGAAAGAAATACAAGTTACTGGTAAGTACGCTTAGAATTACTTTTCAGGGTCAGTGCTGGGCTAAAAGATGCAGCCCTGGGTTCTCTCCTGAGAACAGGTGAGTAAATCGTAATTCGTAGCTCGGCTTATTTTAGAGGAATATTTGTACGTTTCAAAAATGGACACTTAGAAACTTTTCTGCTAAAAACCAAACAATGGATTCCTATGGTAGGAAATACAAGTTACTGGTAAGTACGCTTAGAATTACTTTTCAGGGTCAGTGCTGGGCTAAAAGATGCGGCACTGGGTTCTCTCCTGATAACAGGTGAGGAAATTGGAATTCGTAGTTCGGCTGATTTTAGAGGAATATTTGTACGTTTCAAAAATGAACACAGAAACTTTTCTGCTGAAAACCACACAATGGATTCCTATGGTAGGAAATACATGTTACTGGTAAGTACGCTTAGAATTACTTTACAGGGTCAGTGCTGGGCTAAAAGATGCAGCCCTGGGTTCTCTCCTGAGAACAGGTGAGTAAATCAGAATTCTTAGTTTTGCTGATTTTAGAGGAATATTTGTACGTTTCAAAAATGGACACTGAAACTTTTCTGCTGAAAACCACACAATGGATTCTTATGGAAGGATATACAAGTTACTGGCAAGTACACTTAGAATTACTTTTCAGGGTCAGTGCTGGGCTAAAATATGCAGCACTGGGTTCTCTCCTGATAACAGGTGAGGAAATTGGAATTCGCAGTTCGGCTGATTTTAGAGGAATATTTGTACGTTTCAAAAATGGACACTTAGAAACTTTTCTGCTGAAAACCACACAATGGATTCCTATGGAAAGAAATACAATTACTGGTAAGTACGCTTAGAATTACTTTTCAGGGTCAGTGCTGGGCTAGAAGATGCAGCCCTGGGTTCTCTCCTGAGAACAGGTGAGTAAATCGTAATTCGTAGCTTGGCTGATTTTAGAGGAATATTTGTATGTTTCAAAAATGGACACTGAAACTTTTCTGCTGAAAACCACACAATGGATTCCTATGGAAGGAAATACAAGTTACTGGCAAGTACACTTAGAATTACTTTTCAGGGTCAGTGCTGGGCTAAAAGATGCAGCCCTGGGTTCTCACCTGATAACAGGTGAGGAAATTGGAATTCGTAGTTCGGCTGATTTTAGAGGAATATTTGTACGTTTCAAAAATGAACACTTAGAAACTTTTCTTCTGAAAACCACACAATGGATTCCCATGGTAGGAAATACAAGTTACTGGTAAGTACGCTTAGAATTACTTTTCAGGGTCAGTGCTGGCTAAAAGATGCAGCCCTGGGTTCTCTCCTGAGAACAGGTGAGTAAATCGCAATTCGTAGTTCGGCTGATTTTAGAGGAATATTTGTACGTTTCAAAAATGGACACTTAGAAACTTTTCTGCTGAAAACCACACAATGGATTCCTATCGAAAGAAATACAAGTTACTGGTAAGTACGCTTAGAATTACTTTTCAGGGTCAGTGCTGGGCTAAAAGATGCAGCCCTGGGTTCTCTCCTGAGAACAGGTGAGTAAATCGTAATTCGTAGCTCGGCTTATTTTAGAGGAATATTTGTACGTTTCAAAAATGGACACTTAGAAACTTTTCTGCTAAAAACCAAACAATGGATTCCTATGGTAGGAAATACAAGTTACTGGTAAGTACGCTTAGAATTACTTTTCAGGGTCAGTGCTGGGCTAAAAGATGCGGCACTGGGTTCTCTCCTGATAACAGGTGAGGAAATTGGAATTCGTAGTTCGGCTGATTTTAGAGGAATATTTGTACATTTCAAAAATGAACACAGAAACTTTTCTGCTGAAAACCACACAATGGATTCCTATGGTAGGAAATACATGTTACTGGTAAGTACGCTTAGAATTACTTTACAGGGTCAGTGCTGGGCTAAAAGATGCAGCCCTGGGTTCTCTCCTGAGAACAGGTGAGTAAATCAGAATTCTTAGTTTTGCTGATTTTAGAGGAATATTTGTACGTTTCAAAAATGGACACTGAAACTTTTCTGCTGAAAACCACACAATGGATTCTTATGGAAGGATATACAAGTTACTGGCAAGTACGCTTAGAATTACTTTTCAGGGTCAGTGCTGGGCTAAAATATGCAGCACTGGGTTCTCTCCTGATAACAGGTGAGGAAATTGGAATTCGCAGTTCGGCTGATTTTAGAGGAATATTTGTACGTTTCAAAAATGGACACTTAGAAACTTTTCTGCTGAAAACCACACAATGGATTCCTATGGAAAGAAATACAGTTACTGGTAAGTACGCTTAGAATTACTTTTCAGGGTCAGTGCTGGGCTAGAAGATGCAGCCCTGGGTTCTCTCCTGAGAACAGGTGAGTAAATCGTAATTCGTAGCTTGGCTGATTTTAGAGGAATATTTGTATGTTTCAAAAATGGACACTGAAACTTTTCTGCTGAAAACCACACAATGGATTCCTATGGAAGGAAATACAAGTTACTGGCAAGTACACTTAGAATTACTTTTCAGGGTCAGTGCTGGGCTAAAAGATGCAGCCCTGGGTTCTCACCTGATAACAGGTGAGGAAATTGGAATTCGTAGTTCGGCTGATTTTAGAGGAATATTTGTACGTTTCAAAAATGAACACAGAAACTTTTCTGCTGAAAACCACACAATGGATTCCTATGGTAGGAAATACATGTTACTGGTAAGTACGCTTAGAATTACTTTACAGGGTCAGTGCTGGGCTAAAAGATGCAGCCCTGGGTTCTCTCCTGAGAACAGGTGAGTAAATCGTAATTCGTAGCTCGGCTTATTTTAGAGGAATATTTGTACGTTTCAAAAATGGACACTTAGAAACTTTTCTGCTAAAAACCAAACAATGGATTCCTATGGTAGGAAATACAAGTTACTGGTAAGTATGCTTAGAATTACTTTTCAGGGTCAGTGCTGGGCTAAAAGATGCGGCACTGGGTTCTCTCCTGATAACAGGTGAGGAAATTGGAATTCGTAGTTCGGCTGATTTTAGAGGAATATTTGTACGTTTCAAAAATGAACACAGAAACTTTTCTGCTGAAAACCACACAATGGATTCCTATGGTAGGAAATACATGTTACTGGTAAGTACGCTTAGAATTACTTTACAGGGTCAGTGCTGGGCTAAAAGATGCAGCCCTGGGTTCTCTCCTGAGAACAGGTGAGTAAATCAGAATTCTTAGTTTTGCTGATTTTAGAGGAATATTTGTACGTTTCAAAAATGGACACTGAAACTTTTCTGCTGAAAACCACACAATGGATTCTTATGGAAGGATATACAAGTTACTGGCAAGTACGCTTAGAATTACTTTTCAGGGTCAGTGCTGGGCTAAAATATGCAGCACTGGGTTCTCTCCTGATAACAGGTGAGGAAATTGGAATTCGCAGTTCGGCTGATTTTAGAGGAATATTTGTACGTTTCAAAAATGGACACTTAGAAACTTTTCTGCTGAAAACCACACAATGGATTCCTATGGAAAGAAATACAGTTACTGGTAAGTACGCTTAGAATTACTTTTCAGGGTCAGTGCTGGGCTAGAAGATGCAGCCCTGGGTTCTCTCCTGAGAACAGGTGAGTAAATCGTAATTCGTAGCTTGGCTGATTTTAGAGGAATATTTGTATGTTTCAAAAATGGACACTGAAACTTTTCTGCTGAAAACCACACAATGGATTCCTATGGAAGGAAATACAAGTTACTGGCAAGTACACTTAGAATTACTTTTCAGGGTCAGTGCTGGGCTAAAAGATGCAGCCCTGGGTTCTCACCTGATAACAGGTGAGGAAATTGGAATTCGTAGTTCGGCTGATTTTAGAGGAATATTTGTACGTTTCAAAAATGAACACTTAGAAACTTTTCTTCTGAAAACCACACAATGGATTCCTATGGTAGGAAATACAAGTTACTGGTAAGTACGCTTAGAATTACTTTTCAGGGTCAGTGCTGGCTAAAAGATGCAGCCCTGGGTTCTCTCCTGAGAACAGGTGAGTAAATCACAATTCGTAGTTCGGCTGATTTTAGAGGAATATTTGTACGTTTCAAAAATGGACACTTAGAAACTTTTCTGCTGAAAACCACACAATGGATTCCTATGGAAAGAAATACAAGTTACTGGTAAGTACGCTTAGAATTACTTTTCAGGGTCAGTGCTGGGCTAAAAGATGCAGCCCTGGGTTCTCTCCTGAGAACAGGTGAGTAAATCGTAATTCGTAGCTCGGCTTATTTTAGAGGAATATTTGTACGTTTCAAAAATGGACACTTAGAAACTTTTCTGCTAAAAACCAAACAATGGATTCCTATGGTAGGAAATACAAGTTACTGGTAAGTACGCTTAGAATTACTTTTCAGGGTCAGTGCTGGGCTAAAAGATGCGGCACTGGGTTCTCTCCTGATAACAGGTGAGGAAATTGGAATTCGTAGTTCGGCTGATTTTAGAGGAATATTTGTACGTTTCAAAAATGAACACAGAAACTTTTCTGCTGAAAACCACACAATGGATTCCTATGGTAGGAAATACATGTTACTGGTAATTACGCTTAGAATTACTTTACAGGGTCAGTGCTGGGCTAAAAGATGCAGCCCTGGGTTCTCTCCTGAGAACAGGTGAGTAAATCGCAATTCGTAGTTCGGCTGATTTTAGAGGAATATTTGTACGTTTCAAAAATGGACACTTAGAATCTTTTCTGCTGAAAACCACACAATGGATTCCTATGGAAAGAAATACAAGTTACTGGTAAGTACGCTTAGAATTACTTTTCAGGGTCAGTGCTGGGCTAAAAGATGCAGCCCTGGGTTCTCTCCTGAGAACAGGTGAGTAAATCGTAATTCGTAGCTCGGCTTATTTTAGAGGAATATTTGTACGTTTCAAAAATGGACACTTAGAAACTTTTCTGCTAAAAACCAAACAATGGATTCCTATGGTAGGAAATACAAGTTACTGGTAAGTACGCTTAGAATTACTTTTCAGGGTCAGTGCTGGGCTAAAAGATGCGGCATTGGGTTCTCTCCTGATAACAGGTGAGGAAATTGGAATTCGTAGTTCGGCTGATTTTAGAGGAATATTTGTACGTTTCAAAAATGAACACAGAAACTTTTCTGCTGAAAACCACACAATGGATTCCTATGGTTGGAAATACATGTTACTGGTAAGTACGCTTAGAATTACTTTACAGGGTCAGTGCTGGGCTAAAAGATGCAGCCCTGGGTTCTCTCCTGAGAACAGGTGAGTAAATCAGAATTCTTAGTTTTGCTGATTTTAGAGGAATATTTGTACGTTTCAAAAATGGACACTGAAACTTTTCTGCTGAAAACCACACAATGGATTCTTATGGAAGGATATACAAGTTACTGGCAAGTACGCTTAGAATTACTTTTCAGGGTCAGTGCTGGGCTAAAATATGCAGCACTGGGTTCTCTCCTGATAACAGGTGAGGAAATTGGAATTCGCAGTTCGGCTGATTTTAGAGGAATATTTGTACGTTTCAAAAATGGACACTTAGAAACTTTTCTGCTGAAAACCACACAATGGATTCCTATGGAAAGAAATACAGTTACTGGTAAGTACGCTTAGAATTACTTTTCAGGGTCAGTGCTGGGCTAGAAGATGCAGCCCTGGGTTCTCTCCTGAGAACAGGTGAGTAAATCGTAATTCGTAGCTTGGCTGATTTTAGAGGAATATTTGTATGTTTCAAAAATGGACACTGAAACTTTTCTGCTGAAAACCACACAATGGATTCCTATGGAAGGAAATACAAGTTACTGGCAAGTACACTTAGAATTACTTTTCAGGGTCAGTGCTGGGCTAAAAGATGCAGCCCTGGGTTCTCACCTGATAACAGGTGAGGAAATTGGAATTCGTAGTTCGGCTGATTTTAGAGGAATATTTGTACGTTTCAAAAATGAACACTTAGAAACTTTTCTTCTGAAAACCACACAATGGATTCCTATGGTAGGAAATACAAGTTACTGGTAAGTACGCTTAGAATTACTTTTCAGGGTCAGTGCTGGCTAAAAGATGCAGCCCTGGGTTCTCTCCTGAGAACAGGTGAGTAAATCGCAATTCGTAGTTCGGCTGATTTTAGAGGAATATTTGTACGTTTCAAAAATGGACACTTAGAAACTTTTCTGCTGAAAACCACACAATGGATTCCTATGGAAAGAAATACAAGTTACTGGTAAGTACGCTTAGAATTACTTTTCAGGGTCAGTGCTGGGCTAAAAGATGCAGCCCTGGGTTCTCTCCTGAGAACAGGTGAGTAAATCGTAATTCGTAGCTCGGCTTATTTTAGAGGAATATTTGTACGTTTCAAAAATGGACACTTAGAAACTTTTCTGCTAAAAACCAAACAATGGATTCCTATGGTAGGAAATACAAGTTACTGGTAAGTACGCTTAGAATTACTTTTCAGGGTCAGTGCTGGGCTAAAAGATGCGGCACTGGGTTCTCTCCTGATAACAGGTGAGGAAATTGGAATTCGTAGTTCGGCTGATTTTAGAGGAATATTTGTACGTTTCAAAAATGAACACAGAAACTTTTCTGCTGAAAACCACACAATGGATTCCTATGGTAGGAAATACATGTTACTGGTAAGTACGCTTAGAATTACTTTACAGGGTCAGTGCTGGGCTAAAAGATGCAGCCCTGGGTTCTCTCCTGAGAACAGGTGAGTAAATCAGAATTCTTAGTTTTGCTGATTTTAGAGGAATATTTGTACGTTTCAAAAATGGACACTGAAACTTTTCTGCTGAAAACCACACAATGGATTCTTATGGAAGGATATACAAGTTACTGGCAAGTACGCTTAGAATTACTTTTCAGGGTCAGTGCTGGGCTAAAATATGCAGCACTGGGTTCTCTCCTGATAACAGGTGAGGAAATTGGAATTCGCAGTTCGGCTGATTTTAGAGGAATATTTGTACGTTTCAAAAATGGACACTTAGAAACTTTTCTGCTGAAAACCACACAATGGATTCCTATGGAAAGAAATACAGTTACTGGTAAGTACGCTTAGAATTACTTTTCAGGGTCAGTGCTGGGCTAGAAGATGCAGCCCTGGGTTCTCTCCTGAGAACAGGTGAGTACATCGTAATTCGTAGCTTGGCTGATTTTAGAGGAATATTTGTATGTTTCAAAAATGGACACTGAAACTTTTCTGCTGAAAACCACACAATGGATTCCTATGGAAGGAAATACAAGTTACTGGCAAGTACACTTAGAATTACTTTTCAGGGTCAGTGCTGGGCTAAAAGATGCAGCCCTGGGTTCTCACCTGATAACAGGTGAGGAAATTGGAATTCGTAGTTCGGCTGATTTTAGAGGAATATTTGTACGTTTCAAAAATGAACACTTAGAAACTTTTCTTCTGAAAACCACACAATGGATTCCTAAGGTAGGAACTACAAGTTACTGGTAAGTACGCTTAGAATTACTTTTCAGGGTCAGTGCTGGCTAAAAGATGCAGCCCTGGGTTCTCTCCTGAGAACAGGTGAGTAAATCGGAATTAGTAGTTCGGCTGATTTTAGAGGAATATTTGTACGTTTCAAAAATGGACACTGAAACTTTTCTGCTGAAAACCACACAATGGATTCCTATGGTAGGAAATACAAGTTACTGGTAGGTACGCTTAGAATTACTTTTCAGGGTCAGTGCTGGGCTAAAAGATGCGGCACTGGGTTCTCTCCTGATAACAGGTGAGGAAATTGGAATTCGTAGTTCGGCTGATTTTAGAGGAATATTTGTACGTTTCAAAAATGAACACAGAAACTTTTCTGCTGAAAACCACACAATGCATTCCTATGGTAGGAAATACATGTTACTGGTAAGTACGCTTAGAATTACTTTACAGGGTCAGTGATGGCTAAAAGATGCAGCCCTGGGTTCTCTCCTTAGAACAGGTGAGTAAATCGTTATTCGTAGCTCGGCTGATTTTAGAGGAATATTTGTACATTTCAAAAATGGACACTTTGAAACTTTTCTGCTGAAAACCACACAATGGATTCCTATGGAAGGAAATACAAGTTACTGGTAAGTACGCTTAGAATTACTTTTCAGGGTCAGTGCTGGGCTAAAATATGCAGCCCTGGGTTCTCTTCTGAGAAAAGGTGAGTAAATCGGAATTAGTAGTTCGGCTGATTTTAGAGGAATATTTGTACGTTTCAAAAATGGACACTGAAACTTTTCTGCTGAAAACCACACAATGGATTCCTATGGTAGGAAATACAAGTTACTGGTAAGTACGCTTAGAATTACTTTTCAGGGTCAGTGCTGGGCTAAAAGATGCAGCCCTGGGTTCTCTCCTTAGAACAGGTGAGTAAATCGTAATTCGTAGCTCGGCTGATTTTAGAGGAATATTTGTACATTTCAAAAATGGACACTTTGAAACTTTTCTGCTGAAAATCACACAATGGATTCCTATAGAAAGAAATACAAGTTACTGGTAAGTACGCTTAGAATTTCTTTTCAGGGTCAGTGCTGGGCTAAAAGATGCAGCCCTGGCTTCTCTCCTGAGAACAGGTGAGTAAATCGGAATTAGTAGTTCGGCTGATTTTAGATGAATATTTCTACGTTTCAAAAATGGACACTTAGAAACTTTTCTGCTGAAAACCACACAATGGATTCCTATGGAAAGAAATACAAGTTACTGGTAAGTACGCTTAGAATTACTTTTCAGGGTCAGTGCTGTGCTAAAAGATGCGGCACTGGGTTCTCTCCTGATAACAAGTGAGGAAATTGGAATTCGTAGTTCGGCTGATTTTAGAGGAATATTTGTACTTTCAAAAATGAACACATAGAAACTTTTGTGCTGAAAACCACACAATGGATTCCTATGGTAGGAAATACAAGTTACTGGTAAGTACGCTTAGAATTACTTTTCAGGGTCAGTGCTGGGCTAAAATATGAAGCCCTGGGTTCTCTCCTGATAACAGGTGAGTAAATCGTAATTCGTAGTTCGGCTGATTTTAGAGGAATATTTGTACGTTTCAAAAATGGACACTTAGAAACTTTTCTGCTGAAAACCACACAATGGATTCCTATGGAAAGAAATACAAGTTACTGGTAAGTACGCTTAGAATTACTTTTCAGGGTCAGTGCTGGGCTAAAAGATGCAGCCCTGGGTTCTCTCCTGAGAACAGGTGAGTAAATCGGTATTCGTAGTTCGGCTGATTTTAGAGGAATATTTGTACGTTTCAAAAATGGACACATAGAAACTTTTCTGCTGAAAACCACACAATGGATTTCTATGGTAGGAAATACAAGTTACTGGTAAGTACGCTTAGAATTACTTTTCAGGGTCAGTGCTGGGCTAAAAGATGCGGCACTGGGTTCTCTCCTGATAACAGGTGAGGAAATTGGAATTCGTAGTTCGGCTGATTTTAGAGGAATATTTGTACGTTTCAAAAATGAACACTTAGAAACTTTTCTGCTGAAAACCACACAATGGATTCCTATGGTAGGAAATACAAGTTACTGGTAAGTACGCTTAGAATTACTTTTCAGGGTCAGTGATGGCTAAAAGATGCAGCCCTGGGTTCACTCCTGAGAACAGGTGAGTAAATCGTAATTCGTAGCTCGGCTGATTTTAGAGGAATATTTGTACGTTTCAAAAATGGACACTTAGAAACTTTTCCGCTGAAAACCACACAATGGATTCCTATGGAAGGAAATACAAGTTACTGGCAAGTACACTTAGAATTACTTTTCAGGGTCAGTGCTGGGCTAAAAGATGCAGCCCTGGGTTCTCACCTGATAACAGGTGAGGAAATTGGAATTCGTAGTTCGGCTGATTTTAGAGGAATATTTGTACGTTTCAAAAATGAACACTTAGAAACTTTTCTTCTGAAAACCACACAATGGATTCCTATGGTAGGAAATACAAGTTACTGGTAAGTACGCTTAGAATTACTTTTCAGGGTCAGTGCTGGGCTAAAAGATGCAGCCCTGGGTTCTCTTCTGAGAACAGGTGAGTAAATCGGAATTAGTAGTTCGGCTGATTTTAGAGGAATATTTGTACGTTTCAAAAATGGACACTGAAACTTTTCTGCTGAAAACCACACAATGGATTCCTATGGTAGGAAATACAAGTTACTGGTAAGTACGCTTAGAATTACTTTTCAGGGTCAGTGCTGGGCTAAAAGATGCAGCCCTGGGTTCTCTCCTTAGAACAGGTGAGTAAATCGTAATTCGTAGCTCGGCTGATTTTAGAGGAATATTTGTACATTTCAAAAATGGCCACTGTGAAACTTTTCTGCTGAAAATCACACAATGGATTCCTATGGAAGGAAATACAAGTTACTGGTAAGTACGCTTAGAATTACTTTTCAGGGTCAGAGCTAGGCTAAAAGATGCAGCCCTGGGTTCTCTCCTGAGAACAGGTGAGTAAATCGGAATTCGTAGTTCGGCTGATTTTAGAGGAATATTTGTACGTTTCAAAAATGGACACTGAAACTTTTCTGCTGAAAACCACACAATGGATTCCTATGGAAGGAAATACAAGTTACTGGCAAGTACGCTTAGAATTACTTTTCAGGGTCAGTGCTGGGCTAAAATATGCAGCCCTGGGTTCTCTCCTGATAACAGGTGAGTAAATCGCAATTCGTAGTTCGGCTGATTTTAGAGGAATATTTGTACGTTTCAAAAATGGACACTTAGAAACTTTTCTGCTGAAAACCACACAATGGATTCCTATGGAAAGAAATACAAGTTACTGGTAAGTACGCTTAGAATTACTTTTCAGGGTCAGTGCTGGGCTAAAAGATGCAGCCCTGGGTTCTCTCCTGAGAACAGGTGAGTAAATCGTAATTCGTAGCTCGGCTTATTTTAGAGGAATATTTGTACGTTTCAAAAATGGACACTTAGAAACTTTTCTGCTAAAAACCAAACAATGGATTCCTATGGTAGGAAATACAAGTTACTGGTAAGTACGCTTAGAATTACTTTTCAGGGTCAGTGCTGGGCTAAAAGATGCGGCACTGGGTTCTCTCCTGATAACAGGTGAGGAAATTGGAATTCGTAGTTCGGCTGATTTTAGAGGAATATTTGTACGTTTCAAAAATGAACACAGAAACTTTTCTGCTGAAAACCACACAATGGATTCCTATGGTAGGAAATACATGTTACTGGTAAGTACGCTTAGAATTACTTTACAGGGTCAGTGCTGGGCTAAAAGATGCAGCCCTGGGTTCTCTCCTGAGAACAGGTGAGTAAATCAGAATTCTTAGTTTTGCTGATTTTAGAGGAATATTTGTACGTTTCAAAAATGGACACTGAAACTTTTCTGCTGAAAACCACACAATGGATTCTTATGGAAGGATATACAAGTTACTGGCAAGTACGCTTAGAATTACTTTTCAGGGTCAGTGCTGGGCTAAAATATGCGGCACTGGGTTCTCTCCTGAGAACAGGTGAGGAAATTGGAATTCGTAGTTCGGCTGATTTTAGAGGAATATTTGTACATTTCAAAAATGAACACTTAGAAACTTTTCTGCTGAAAACCACACAATGGATTCCTATGGTAGGAAATACAAGTTACTGGTAAGTACGCTTAGAATTACTTTTCAGGGTCAGTGATGGCTAAAAGATGCAGCCCTGGGTTCACTCCTGAGAACAGGTGAGTAAATCGTAATTCGTAGCTCGGCTGATTTTAGAGGAATATTTGTACGTTTCAAAAATGGACACTTAGAAACTTTTCCGCTGAAAACCACACAATGGATTCCTATGGAAGGAAATACAAGTTACTGGCAAGTACACTTAGAATTAATTTTCAGGGTCAGTGCTGGGCTAAAAGATGCAGCCCTGGGTTCTCACCTGATAACAGGTGAGGAAATTGGAATTCGTAGTTCGGCTGATTTTAGAGGAATATTTGTACGTTTCAAAAATGAACACATAGAAACTTTTCTTCTGAAAACCACACAATGGATTCCTATGGTAGGAAATACAAGTTACTGGTAAGTACGCTTAGAATTACTTTTCAGGGTCAGTGCTGGGCTAAAAGATGCAGCCCTGGGTTCTCTTCTGAGAACAGGTGAGTAAATCGGAATTAGTAGTTCGGCTGATTTTAGAGGAATATTTGTACGTTTCAAAAATGGACACTGAAACTTTTCTGCTGAAAACCACACAATGGATTCCTATGGTAGGAAATACAAGTTACTGGTAAGTACGCTTAGAATTACTTTTCAGGGTCAGTGCTGGGCTAAAAGATGCAGCCCTGGGTTCTCTCCTTAGAACAGGTGAGTAAATCGTAATTCGTAGCTCGGCTGATTTTAGAGGAATATTTGTACATTTCAAAAATGGCCACTGTGAAACTTTTCTGCTGAAAATCACACAATGGATTCCTATGGAAGGAAATACAAGTTACTGGTAAGTACGCTTAGAATTACTTTTCAGGGTCAGAGCTAGGCTAAAAGATGCAGCCCTGGGTTCTCTCCTGAGAACAGGTGAGTAAATCGGAATTCGTAGTTCGGCTGATTTTAGAGGAATATTTGTACGTTTCAAAAATGGACACTGAAACTTTTCTGCTGAAAACCACACAATGGATTCCTATGGAAGGAAATACAAGTTACTGGCAAGTACGCTTAGAATTACTTTTCAGGGTCAGTGCTGGGCTAAAATATGCAGCCCTGGGTTCTCTCCTGATAACAGGTGAGTAAATCGCAATTCGTAGTTCGGCTGATTTTAGAGGAATATTTGTACGTTTCAAAAATGGACACTTAGAAACTTTTCTGCTGAAAACCACACAATGGATTCCTATGGAAAGAAATACAAGTTACTGGTAAGTACGCTTAGAATTACTTTTCAGGGTCAGTGCTGGGCTAAAAGATGCAGCCCTGGGTTCTCTCCTGAGAACAGGTGAGTAAATCGTAATTCGTAGCTCGGCTTATTTTAGAGGAATATTTGTACGTTTCAAAAATGGACACTTAGAAACTTTTCTGCTAAAAACCAAACAATGGATTCCTATGGTAGGAAATACAAGTTACTGGTAAGTACGCTTAGAATTACTTTTCAGGGTCAGTGCTGGGCTAAAAGATGCGGCACTGGGTTCTCTCCTGATAACAGGTGAGGAAATTGGAATTCGTAGTTCGGCTGATTTTAGAGGAATATTTGTACGTTTCAAAAATGAACACAGAAACTTTTCTGCTGAAAACCACACAATGGATTCCTATGGTAGGAAATACATGTTACTGGTAAGTACGCTTAGAATTACTTTACAGGGTCAATGCTGGGCTAAAAGATGCAGCCCTGGGTTCTCTCCTGAGAACAGGTGAGTAAATCAGAAATCTTAGTTTTGCTGATTTTAGAGGAATATTTGTACGTTTCAAAAATGGACACTGAAACTTTTCTGCTGAAAACCACACAATGGATTCTTATGGAAGGATATACAAGTTACTGGCAAGTACGCTTAGAATTACTTTTCAGGGTCAGTGCTGGGCTAAAATATGCAGCACTGGGTTCTCTCCTGATAACAGGTGAGGAAATTGGAATTCGCAGTTCGGCTGATTTTAGAGGAATATTTGTACGTTTTAAAAATGGACACTTAGAAACTTTTCTGCTGAAAACCACACAATGGATTCCTATGGAAAGAAATACAGTTACTGGTAAGTACGCTTAGAATTACTTTTCAGGGTCAGTGCTGGGCTAGAAGATGCAGCCCTGGGTTCTCTCCTGAGAACAGGTGAGTAAATCGTAATTCGTAGCTTGGCTGATTTTAGAGGAATATTTGTATGTTTCAAAAATGGACACTGAAACTTTTCTGCTGAAAACCACACAATGGATTCCTATGGAAGGAAATACAAGTTACTGGCAAGTACACTTAGAATTAGTTTTCAGGGTCAGTGCTGGGCTAAAAGATGCAGCCCTGGGTTCTCACCTGATAACAGGTGAGGAAATTGGAATTCGTAGTTCGGCTGATTTTAGAGGAATATTTGTACGTTTCAAAAATGAACACTTAGAAACTTTTCTTCTGAAAACCACACAATGGATTCCTATGGTAGGAAATACAAGTTACTGGTAAGTACGCTTAGAATTACTTTTCAGGGTCAGTGCTGGCTAAAAGATGCAGCCCTGGGTTCTCTCCTGAGAACAGGTGAGTAAATCGCAATTCGTAGTTCGGCTGATTTTAGAGGAATATTTGTACGTTTCAAAAATGGACACTTAGAAACTTTTCTGCTGAAAACCACACAATGGATTCCTATGGAAAGAAATACAAGTTACTGGTAAGTACGCTTAGAATTACTTTTCAGGGTCAGTGCTGGGCTAAAAGATGCAGCCCTGGGTTCTCTCCTGAGAACAGGTGAGTAAATCGTAATTCGTAGCTCGGCTTATTTTAGAGGAATATTTGTACGTTTCAAAAATGGACACTTAGAAACTTTTCTGCTAAAAACCAAACAATGGATTCCTATGGTAGGAAATACAAGTTACTGGTAAGTACGCTTAGAATTACTTTTCAGGGTCAGTGCTGGGCTAAAAGATGCGGCACTGGGTTCTCTCCTGATAACAGGTGAGGAAATTGGAATTCGTAGTTCGGCTGATTTTAGAGGAATATTTGTACGTTTCAAAAATGAACACAGAAACTTTTCTGCTGAAAACCACACAATGGATTCCTATGGTAGGAAATACATGTTACTGGTAAGTACGCTTAGAATTACTTTACAGGGTCAGTGCTGGGCTAAAAGATGCAGCCCTGGGTTCTCTCCTGAGAACAGGTGAGTAAATCGCAATTCGTAGTTCGGCTGATTTTAGAGGAATATTTGTACGTTTCAAAAATGGACACTTAGAAACTTTTCTGCTGAAAACCACACAATGGATTCCTATGGAAAGAAATACAAGTTACTGGTAAGTACGCTTAGAATTACTTTTCAGGGTCAGTGCTGGGCTAAAAGATGCAGCCCTGGGTTCTCTCCTGAGAACAGGTGAGTAAATCGTAATTCGTAGCTCGGCTTATTTTAGAGGAATATTTGTACGTTTCAAAAATGGACACTTAGAAACTTTTCTGCTAAAAACCAAACAATGGATTCCTATGGTAGGAAATACAAGTTACTGGTAAGTACGCTTAGAATTACTTTTCAGGGTCAGTGCTGGGCTAAAAGATGCGGCACTGGGTTCTCTCCTGATAACAGGTGAGGAAATTGGAATTCGTAGTTCGGCTGATTTTAGAGGAATATTTGTACGTTTCAAAAATGAACACAGAAACTTTTCTGCTGAAAACCACACAATGGATTCCTATGGTAGGAAATACATGTTACTGGTAAGTACGCTTAGAATTACTTTACAGGGTCAGTGCTGGGCTAAAAGATGCAGCCCTGGGTTCTCTCCTGAGAACAGGTGAGTAAATCAGAATTCTTAGTTTTGCTGATTTTAGAGGAATATTTGTACGTTTCAAAAATGGACACTGAAACTTTTCTGCTGAAAACCACACAATGGATTCTTATGGAAGGATATACAAGTTACTGGCAAGTACGCTTAGAATTACTTTTCAGGGTCAGTGCTGGGCTAAAATATGCAGCACTGGGTTCTCTCCTGATAACAGGTGAGGAAATTGGAATTCGCAGTTCGGCTGATTTTAGAGGAATATTTGTACGTTTCAAAAATGGACACTTAGAAACTTTTCTGCTGAAAACCACACAATGGATTCCTATGGAAAGAAATACAGTTACTGGTAAGTACGCTTAGAATTACTTTTCAGGGTCAGTGCTGGGCTAGAAGATGCAGCCCTGGGTTCTCTCCTGAGAACAGGTGAGTAAATCGTAATTCGTAGCTTGGCTGATTTTAGAGGAATATTTGTATGTTTCAAAAATGGACACTGAAACTTTTCTGCTGAAAACCACACAATGGATTCCTATGGAAGGAAATACAAGTTACTGGCAAGTACACTTAGAATTACTTTTCAGGGTCAGTGCTGGGCTAAAAGATGCAGCCCTGGGTTCTCACCTGATAACAGGTGAGGAAATTGGAATTCGTAGTTCGGCTGATTTTAGAGGAATATTTGTACGTTTCAAAAATGAACACTTAGAAACTTTTCTTCTGAAAACCACACAATGGATTCCTATGGTAGGAAATACAAGTTACTGGTAAGTACGCTTAGAATTACTTTTCAGGGTCAGTGCTGGCTAAAAGATGCAGCCCTGGGTTCTCTCCTGAGAACAGGTGAGTAAATCGCAATTCGTAGTTCGGCTGATTTTAGAGGAATATTTGTACGTTTCAAAAATGGACACTTAGAAACTTTTCTGCTGAAAACCACACAATGGATTCCTATGGAAAGAAATACAAGTTACTGGTAAGTACGCTTAGAATTACTTTTCAGGGTCAGTGCTGGGCTAAAAGATGCAGCCCTGGGTTCTCTCCTGAGAACAGGTGAGTAAATCGTAATTCGTAGCTCGGCTTATTTTAGAGGAATATTTGTACGTTTCAAAAATGGACACTTAGAAACTTTTCTGCTAAAAACCAAACAATGGATTCCTATGGTAGGAAATACAAGTTACTGGTAAGTACGCTTAGAATTACTTTTCAGGGTCAGTGCTGGGCTAAAAGATGCGGCACTGGGTTCTCTCCTGATAACAGGTGAGGAAATTGGAATTCGTAGTTCGGCTGATTTTAGAGGAATATTTGTACGTTTCAAAAATGGACACTGAAACTTTTCTGCTGAAAACCACACAATGGATTCTTATGGAAGGATATACAAGTTACTGGCAAGTACACTTAGAATTACTTTTCAGGGTCAGTGCTGGGCTAAAATATGCAGCACTGGGTTCTCTCCTGATAACAGGTGAGGAAATTGGAATTCGCAGTTCGGCTGATTTTAGAGGAATATTTGTACGTTTCAAAAATGGACACTTAGAAACTTTTCTGCTGAAAACCACACAATGGATTCCTATGGAAAGAAATACAATTACTGGTAAGTACGCTTAGAATTACTTTTCAGGGGCAGTGCTGGGCTAGAAGATGCAGCCCTGGGTTCTCTCCTGAGAACAGGTGAGTAAATCGTAATTCGTAGCTTGGCTGATTTTAGAGGAATATTTGTATGTTTCAAAAATGGACACTGAAACTTTTCTGCTGAAAACCACACAATGGATTCCTATGGAAGGAAATACAAGTTACTGGCAAGTACACTTAGAATTACTTTTCAGGGTCAGTGCTGGGCTAAAAGATGCAGCCCTGGGTTCTCACCTGATAACAGGTGAGGAAATTGGAATTCGTAGTTCGGCTGATTTTAGAGGAATATTTGTACGTTTCAAAAATGAACACTTAGAAACTTTTCTTCTGAAAACCACACAATGGATTCCTATGGTAGGAAATACAAGTTACTGGTAAGTACGCTTAGAATTACTTTTCAGGGTCAGTGCTGGCTAAAAGATGCAGCCCTGGGTTCTCTCCTGAGAACAGGTGAGTAAATCGCAATTCGTAGTTCGGCTGATTTTAGAGGAATATTTGTATGTTTCAAAAATGGACACTGAAACTTTTCTGCTGAAAACCACACAATGGATTCCTATGGAAGGAAATACAAGTTACTGGCAAGTACACTTAGAATTACTTTTCAGGGTCAGTGCTGGGCTAAAAGATGCAGCCCTGGGTTCTCACCTGATAACAGGTGAGGAAATTGGAATTCGTAGTTCGGCTGATTTTAGAGGAATATTTGTACGTTTCAAAAATGAACACTTAGAAACTTTTCTTCTGAAAACCACACAATGGATTCCTATGGTAGGAAATACAAGTTACTGGTAAGTACGCTTAGAATTACTTTTCAGGGTCAGTGCTGGCTAAAAGATGCAGCCCTGGGTTCTCTCCTGAGAACAGGTGAGTAAATCGCAATTCGTAGTTCGGCTGATTTTAGAGGAATATTTGTACGTTTCAAAAATGAACACAGAAACTTTTCTGCTGAAAACCACACAATGGATTCCTATGGTAGGAAATACATGTTACTGGTAAGTACGCTTAGAATTACTTTACAGGGTCAGTGCTGGGCTAAAAGATGCAGCCCTGGGTTCTCTCCTGAGAACAGGTGAGTAAATCAGAATTCTTAGTTTTGCTGATTTTAGAGGAATATTTGTACGTTTCAAAAATGGACACTGAAACTTTTCTGCTGAAAACCACACAATGGATTCTTATGGAAGGATATACAAGTTACTGGCAAGTACGCTTAGAATTACTTTTCAGGGTCAGTGCTGGGCTAAAATATGCAGCACTGGGTTCTCTCCTGATAACAGGTGAGGAAATTGGAATTCGCAGTTCGGCTGATTTTAGAGGAATATTTGTACGTTTCAAAAATGGACACTTAGAAACTTTTCTGCTGAAAACCACACAATGGATTCCTATGGAAAGAAATACAGTTACTGGTAAGTACGCTTAGAATTACTTTTCAGGGTCAGTGCTGGGCTAGAAGATGCAGCCCTGGGTTCTCTCCTGAGAACAGGTGAGTAAATCGTAATTCGTAGCTTGGCTGATTTTAGAGGAATATTTGTATGTTTCAAAAATGGACACTGAAACTTTTCTGCTGAAAACCACACAATGGATTCCTATGGAAGGAAATACAAGTTACTGGCAAGTACACTTAGAATTACTTTTCAGGGTCAGTGCTGGGCTAAAAGATGCAGCCCTGGGTTCTCACCTGATAACAGGTGAGGAAATTGGAATTCGTAGTTCGGCTGATTTTAGAGGAATATTTGTACGTTTCAAAAATGAACACTTAGAAACTTTTCTTCTGAAAACCACACAATGGATTCCTATGGTAGGAAATACAAGTTACTGGTAAGTACGCTTAGAATTACTTTTCAGGGTCAGTGCTGGCTAAAAGATGCAGCCCTGGGTTCTCTCCTGAGAACAGGTGAGTAAATCGCAATTCGTAGTTCGGCTGATTTTAGAGGAATATTTGTACGTTTCAAAAATGGACACTTAGAAACTTTTCTGCTGAAAACCACACAATGGATTCCTATGGAAAGAAATACAAGTTACTGGTAAGTACGCTTAGAATTACTTTTCAGGGTCAGTGCTGGGCTAAAAGATGCAGCCCTGGGTTCTCTCCTGAGAACAGGTGAGTAAATCGTAATTCGTAGCTCGTCTTATTTTAGAGGAATATTTGTACGTTTCAAAAATGGACACTTAGAAACTTTTCTGCTAAAAACCAAACAATGGATTCCTATGGTAGGAAATACAAGTTACTGGTAAGTACGCTTAGAATTACTTTTCAGGGTCAGTGCTGGGCTAAAAGATGCGGCACTGGGTTCTCTCCTGATAACAGGTGAGGAAATTGGAATTCGTAGTTCGGCTGATTTTAGAGGAATATTTGTACGTTTCAAAAATGGACACTGAAACTTTTCTGCTGAAAACCACACAATGGATTCTTATGGAAGGATATACAAGTTACTGGCAAGTACACTTAGAATTACTTTTCAGGGTCAGTGCTGGGCTAAAATATGCAGCACTGGGTTCTCTCCTGATAACAGGTGAGGAAATTGGAATTCGCAGTTCGGCTGATTTTAGAGGAATATTTGTACGTTTCAAAAATGGACACTTAGAAACTTTTCTGCTGAAAACCACACAATGGATTCCTATGGAAAGAAATACAATTACTGGTAAGTACGCTTAGAATTACTTTTCAGGGTCAGTGCTGGGCTAGAAGATGCAGCCCTGGGTTCTCTCCTGAGAACAGGTGAGTAAATCGTAATTCGTAGCTTGGCTGATTTTAGAGGAATATTTGTATGTTTCAAAAATGGACACTGAAACTTTTCTGCTGAAAACCACACAATGGATTCCTATGGAAGGAAATACAAGTTACTGGCAAGTACACTTAGAATTACTTTTCAGGGTCAGTGCTGGGCTAAAAGATGCAGCCCTGGGTTCTCACCTGATAACAGGTGAGGAAATTGGAATTCGTAGTTCGGCTGATTTTAGAGGAATATTTGTACGTTTCAAAAATGAACACTTAGAAACTTTTCTTCTGAAAACCACACAATGGATTCCTATGGTAGGAAATACAAGTTACTGGTAAGTACGCTTAGAATTACTTTTCAGGGTCAGTGCTGGCTAAAAGATGCAGCCCTGGGTTCTCTCCTGAGAACAGGTGAGTAAATCGCAATTCGTAGTTCGGCTGATTTTAGAGGAATATTTGTATGTTTCAAAAATGGACACTGAAACTTTTCTGCTGAAAACCACACAATGGATTCCTATGGAAGGAAATACAAGTTACTGGCAAGTACACTTAGAATTACTTTTCAGGGTCAGTGCTGGGCTAAAAGATGCAGCCCTGGGTTCTCACCTGATAACAGGTGAGGAAATTGGAATTCGTAGTTCGGCTGATTTTAGAGGAATATTTGTACGTTTCAAAAATGAACACTTAGAAACTTTTCTTCTGAAAACCACACAATGGATTCCTATGGTAGGAAATACAAGTTACTGGTAAGTACGCTTAGAATTACTTTTCAGGGTCAGTGCTGGCTAAAAGATGCAGCCCTGGGTTCTCTCCTGAGAACAGGTGAGTAAATCGCAATTCGTAGTTCGGCTGATTTTAGAGGAATATTTGTACGTTTCAAAAATGGACACTTAGAAACTTTTCTGCTGAAAACCACACAATGGATTCCTATGGAAAGAAATACAAGTTACTGGTAAGTACGCTTAGAATTACTTTTCAGGGTCAGTGCTGGGCTAAAAGATGCAGCCCTGGGTTCTCTCCTGAGAACAGGTGAGTAAATCGTAATTCGTAGCTCGGCTTATTTTAGAGGAATATTTGTACGTTTCAAAAATGGACACTTAGAAACTTTTCTGCTAAAAACCAAACAATGGATTCCTATGGTAGGAAATACAAGTTACTGGTAAGTACGCTTAGAATTACTTTTCAGGGTCAGTGCTGGGCTAAAAGATGCGGCACTGGGTTCTCTCCTGATAACAGGTGAGGAAATTGGAATTCGTAGTTCGGCTGATTTTAGAGGAATATTTGTACATTTCAAAAATGAACACAGAAACTTTTCTGCTGAAAACCACACAATGGATTCCTATGGTAGGAAATACATGTTACTGGTAAGTACGCTTAGAATTACTTTACAGGGTCAGTGCTGGGCTAAAAGATGCAGCCCTGGGTTCTCTCCTGAGAACAGGTGAGTAAATCAGAATTCTTAGTTTTGCTGATTTTAGAGGAATATTTGTACGTTTCAAAAATGGACACTGAAACTTTTCTGCTGAAAACCACACAATGGATTCTTATGGAAGGATATACAAGTTACTGGCAAGTACGCTTAGAATTACTTTTCAGGGTCAGTGCTGGGCTAAAATATGCAGCACTGGGTTCTCTCCTGATAACAGGTGAGGAAATTGGAATTCGCAGTTCGGCTGATTTTAGAGGAATATTTGTACGTTTCAAAAATGGACACTTAGAAACTTTTCTGCTGAAAACCACACAATGGATTCCTATGGAAAGAAATACAGTTACTGGTAAGTACGCTTAGAATTACTTTTCAGGGTCAGTGCTGGGCTAGAAGATGCAGCCCTGGGTTCTCTCCTGAGAACAGGTGAGTAAATCGTAATTCGTAGCTTGGCTGATTTTAGAGGAATATTTGTATGTTTCAAAAATGGACACTGAAACTTTTCTGCTGAAAACCACACAATGGATTCCTATGGAAGGAAATACAAGTTACTGGCAAGTACACTTAGAATTACTTTTCAGGGTCAGTGCTGGGCTAAAAGATGCAGCCCTGGGTTCTCACCTGATAACAGGTGAGGAAATTGGAATTCGTAGTTCGGCTGATTTTAGAGGAATATTTGTACGTTTCAAAAATGAACACAGAAACTTTTCTGCTGAAAACCACACAATGGATTCCTATGGTAGGAAATACATGTTACTGGTAAGTACGCTTAGAATTACTTTACAGGGTCAGTGCTGGGCTAAAAGATGCAGCCCTGGGTTCTCTCCTGAGAACAGGTGAGTAAATCGTAATTCGTAGCTTGGCTGATTTTAGAGGAATATTTGTATGTTTCAAAAATGGACACTGAAACTTTTCTGCTGAAAACCACACAATGGATTCCTATGGAAGGAAATACAAGTTACTGGCAAGTACACTTAGAATTACTTTTCAGGGTCAGTGCTGGGCTAAAAGATGCAGCCCTGGGTTCTCACCTGATAACAGGTGAGGAAATTGGAATTCGTAGTTCGGCTGATTTTAGAGGAATATTTGTACGTTTCAAAAATGAACACTTAGAAACTTTTCTTCTGAAAACCACACAATGGATTCCTATGGTAGGAAATACAAGTTACTGGTAAGTACGCTTAGAATTACTTTTCAGGGTCAGTGCTGGCTAAAAGATGCAGCCCTGGGTTCTCTCCTGAGAACAGGTGAGTAAATCGCAATTCGTAGTTCGGCTGATTTTAGAGGAATATTTGTATGTTTCAAAAATGGACACTGAAACTTTTCTGCTGAAAACCACACAATGGATTCCTATGGAAGGAAATACAAGTTACTGGCAAGTACACTTAGAATTACTTTTCAGGGTCAGTGCTGGGCTAAAAGATGCAGCCCTGGGTTCTCACCTGATAACAGGTGAGGAAATTGGAATTCGTAGTTCGGCTGATTTTAGAGGAATATTTGTACGTTTCAAAAATGAACACTTAGAAACTTTTCTTCTGAAAACCACACAATGGATTCCTATGGTAGGAAATACAAGTTACTGGTAAGTACGCTTAGAATTACTTTTCAGGGTCAGTGCTGGCTAAAAGATGCAGCCCTGGGTTCTCTCCTGAGAACAGGTGAGTAAATCGCAATTCGTAGTTCGGCTGATTTTAGAGGAATATTTGTACGTTTCAAAAATGGACACTTAGAAACTTTTCTGCTGAAAACCACACAATGGATTCCTATGGAAAGAAATACAAGTTACTGGTAAGTACGCTTAGAATTACTTTTCAGGGTCAGTGCTGGGCTAAAAGATGCAGCCCTGGGTTCTCTCCTGAGAACAGGTGAGTAAATCGTAATTCGTAGCTCGGCTTATTTTAGAGGAATATTTGTACGTTTCAAAAATGGACACTTAGAAACTTTTCTGCTAAAAACCAAACAATGGATTCCTATGGTAGGAAATACAAGTTACTGGTAAGTACGCTTAGAATTACTTTTCAGGGTCAGTGCTGGGCTAAAAGATGCGGCACTGGGTTCTCTCCTGATAACAGGTGAGGAAATTGGAATTCGTAGTTCGGCTGATTTTAGAGGAATATTTGTACATTTCAAAAATGAACACAGAAACTTTTCTGCTGAAAACCACACAATGGATTCCTATGGAAAGAAATACAGTTACTGGTAAGTACGCTTAGAATTACTTTTCAGGGTCAGTGCTGGGCTAGAAGATGCAGCCCTGGGTTCTCTCCTGAGAACAGGTGAGTAAATCGTAATTCGTAGCTTGGCTGATTTTAGAGGAATATTTGTATGTTTCAAAAATGGACACTGAAACTTTTCTGCTGAAAACCACACAATGGATTCCTATGGAAGGAAATACAAGTTACTGGCAAGTACACTTAGAATTACTTTTCAGGGTCAGTGCTGGGCTAAAAGATGCAGCCCTGGGTTCTCACCTGATAACAGGTGAGGAAATTGGAATTCGTAGTTCGGCTGATTTTAGAGGAATATTTGTACGTTTCAAAAATGAACACAGAAACTTTTCTGCTGAAAACCACACAATGGATTCCTATGGTAGGAAATACATGTTACTGGTAAGTACGCTTAGAATTACTTTACAGGGTCAGTGCTGGGCTAAAAGATGCAGCCCTGGGTTCTCTCCTGAGAACAGGTGAGTAAATCGTAATTCGTAGCTCGGCTTATTTTAGAGGAATATTTGTACGTTTCAAAAATGGACACTTAGAAACTTTTCTGCTAAAAACCAAATAATGGATTCCTATGGTAGGAAATACAAGTTACTGGTAAGTATGCTTAGAATTACTTTTCAGGGTCAGTGCTGGGCTAAAAGATGCGGCACTGGGTTCTCTCCTGATAACAGGTGAGGAAATTGGAATTCGTAGTTCGGCTGATTTTAGAGGAATATTTGTACGTTTCAAAAATGAACACAGAAACTTTTCTGCTGAAAACCACACAATGGATTCCTATGGTAGGAAATACATGTTACTGGTAAGTACGCTTAGAATTACTTTACAGGGTCAGTGCTGGGCTAAAAGATGCAGCCCTGGGTTCTCTCCTGAGAACAGGTGAGTAAATCAGAATTCTTAGTTTTGCTGATTTTAGAGGAATATTTGTACGTTTCAAAAATGGACACTGAAACTTTTCTGCTGAAAACCACACAATGGATTCTTATGGAAGGATATACAAGTTACTGGCAAGTACGCTTAGAATTACTTTTCAGGGTCAGTGCTGGGCTAAAATATGCAGCACTGGGTTCTCTCCTGATAACAGGTGAGGAAATTGGAATTCGCAGTTCGGCTGATTTTAGAGGAATATTTGTACGTTTCAAAAATGGACACTTAGAAACTTTTCTGCTGAAAACCACACAATGGATTCCTATGGAAAGAAATACAGTTACTGGTAAGTACGCTTAGAATTACTTTTCAGGGTCAGTGCTGGGCTAGAAGATGCAGCCCTGGGTTCTCTCCTGAGAACAGGTGAGTAAATCGTAATTCGTAGCTTGGCTGATTTTAGAAGAATATTTGTATGTTTCAAAAATGGACACTGAAACTTTTCTGCTGAAAACCACACAATGGATTCCTATGGAAGGAAATACAAGTTACTGGCAAGTACACTTAGAATTACTTTTCAGGGTCAGTGCTGGGCTAAAAGATGCAGCCCTGGGTTCTCACCTGATAACAGGTGAGGAAATTGGAATTCGTAGTTCGGCTGATTTTAGAGGAATATTTGTACGTTTCAAAAATGAACACTTAGAAACTTTTCTTCTGAAAACCACACAATGGATTCCTATGGTAGGAAATACAAGTTACTGGTAAGTACGCTTAGAATTACTTTTCAGGGTCAGTGCTGGCTAAAAGATGCAGCCCTGGGTTCTCTCCTGAGAACAGGTGAGTAAATCACAATTCGTAGTTCGGCTGATTTTAGAGGAATATTTGTACGTTTCAAAAATGGACACTTAGAAACTTTTCTGCTGAAAACCACACAATGGATTCCTATGGAAAGAAATACAAGTTACTGGTAAGTACGCTTAGAATGACTTTTCAGGGTCAGTGCTGGGCTAAAAGATGCAGCCCTGGGTTCTCTCCTGAGAACAGGTGAGTAAATCGTAATTCGTAGCTCGGCTTATTTTAGAGGAATATTTGTACGTTTCAAAAATGGACACTTAGAAACTTTTCTGCTAAAAACCAAACAATGGATTCCTATGGTAGGAAATACAAGTTACTGGTAAGTACGCTTAGAATTACTTTTCAGGGTCAGTGCTGGGCTAAAAGATGCGGCACTGGGTTCTCTCCTGATAACAGGTGAGGAAATTGGAATTCGTAGTTCGGCTGATTTTAGAGGAATATTTGTACGTTTCAAAAATGAACACAGAAACTTTTCTGCTGAAAACCACACAATGGATTCCTATGGTAGGAAATACATGTTACTGGTAATTACGCTTAGAATTACTTTACAGGGTCAGTGCTGGGCTAAAAGATGCAGCCCTGGGTTCTCTCCTGAGAACAGGTGAGTAAATCGCAATTCGTAGTTCGGCTGATTTTAGAGGAATATTTGTACGTTTCAAAAATGGACACTTAGAATCTTTTCTGCTGAAAACCACACAATGGATTCCTATGGAAAGAAATACAAGTTACTGGTAAGTATGCTTAGAATTACTTTTCAGGGTCAGTGCTGGGCTAAAAGATGCAGCCCTGGGTTCTCTCCTGAGAACAGGTGAGTAAATCGTAATTCGTAGCTCGGCTTATTTTAGAGGAATATTTGTACGTTTCAAAAATGGACACTTAGAAACTTTTCTGCTAAAAACCAAACAATGGATTCCTATGGTAGGAAATACAAGTTACTGGTAAGTACGCTTAGAATTACTTTTCAGGGTCAGTGCTGGGCTAAAAGATGCGGCATTGGGTTCTCTCCTGATAACAGGTGAGGAAATTGGAATTCGTAGTTCGGCTGATTTTAGAGGAATATTTGTACGTTTCAAAAATGAACACAGAAACTTTTCTGCTGAAAACCACACAATGGATTCCTATGGTAGGAAATACATGTTACTGGTAAGTACGCTTAGAATTACTTTACAGGGTCAGTGCTGGGCTAAAAGATGCAGCCCTGGGTTCTCTCCTGAGAACAGGTGAGTAAATCAGAATTCTTAGTTTTGCTGATTTTAGAGGAATATTTGTACGTTTCAAAAATGGACACTGAAACTTTTCTGCTGAAAACCACACAATGGATTCTTATGGAAGGATATACAAGTTACTGGCAAGTACGCTTAGAATTACTTTTCAGGGTCAGTGCTGGGCTAAAATATGCAGCACTGGGTTCTCTCCTGATAACAGGTGAGGAAATTGGAATTCGCAGTTCGGCTGATTTTAGAGGAATATTTGTACGTTTCAAAAATGGACACTTAGAAACTTTTCTGCTGAAAACCACACAATGGATTCCTATGGAAAGAAATACAGTTACTGGTAAGTACGCTTAGAATTACTTTTCAGGGTCAGTGCTGGGCTAGAAGATGCAGCCCTGGGTTCTCTCCTGAGAACAGGTGAGTAAATCGTAATTCGTAGCTTGGCTGATTTTAGAGGAATATTTGTATGTTTCAAAAATGGACACTGAAACTTTTCTGCTGAAAACCACACAATGGATTCCTATGGAAGGAAATACAAGTTACTGGCAAGTACACTTAGAATTACTTTTCAGGGTCAGTGCTGGGCTAAAAGATGCAGCCCTGGGTTCTCACCTGATAACAGGTGAGGAAATTGGAATTCGTAGTTCGGCTGATTTTAGAGGAATATTTGTACGTTTCAAAAATGAACACTTAGAAACTTTTCTTCTGAAAACCACACAATGGATTCCTATGGTAGGAAATACAAGTTACTGGTAAGTACGCTTAGAATTACTTTTCAGGGTCAGTGCTGGCTAAAAGATGCAGCCCTGGGTTCTCTCCTGAGAACAGGTGAGTAAATCGCAATTCGTAGTTCGGCTGATTTTAGAGGAATATTTGTACGTTTCAAAAATGGACACTTAGAAACTTTTCTGCTGAAAACCACACAATGGATTCCTATGGAAAGAAATACAAGTTACTGGTAAGTACGCTTAGAATTACTTTTCAGGGTCAGTGCTGGGCTAAAAGATGCAGCCCTGGGTTCTCTCCTGAGAACAGGTGAGTAAATCGTAATTCGTAGCTCGGCTTATTTTAGAGGAATATTTGTACGTTTCAAAAATGGACACTTAGAAACTTTTCTGCTAAAAACCAAACAATGGATTCCTATGGTAGGAAATACAAGTTACTGGTAAGTACGCTTAGAATTACTTTTCAGGGTCAGTGCTGGGCTAAAAGATGCGGCACTGGGTTCTCTCCTGATAACAGGTGAGGAAATTGGAATTCGTAGTTCGGCTGATTTTAGAGGAATATTTGTACGTTTCAAAAATGAACACAGAAACTTTTCTGCTGAAAACCACACAATGGATTCCTATGGTAGGAAATACATGTTACTGGTAAGTACGCTTAGAATTACTTTACAGGGTCAGTGCTGGGCTAAAAGATGCAGCCCTGGGTTCTCTCCTGAGAACAGGTGAGTAAATCAGAATTCTTAGTTTTGCTGATTTTAGAGGAATATTTGTACGTTTCAAAAATGGACACTGAAACTTTTCTGCTGAAAACCACACAATGGATTCTTATGGAAGGATATACAAGTTACTGGCAAGTACGCTTAGAATTACTTTTCAGGGTCAGTGCTGGGCTAAAATATGCAGCACTGGGTTCTCTCCTGATAACAGGTGAGGAAATTGGAATTCGCAGTTCGGCTGATTTTAGAGGAATATTTGTACGTTTCAAAAATGGACACTTAGAAACTTTTCTGCTGAAAACCACACAATGGATTCCTATGGAAAGAAATACAGTTACTGGTAAGTACGCTTAGAATTACTTTTCAGGGTCAGTGCTGGGCTAGAAGATGCAGCCCTGGGTTCTCTCCTGAGAACAGGTGAGTACATCGTAATTCGTAGCTTGGCTGATTTTAGAGGAATATTTGTATGTTTCAAAAATGGACACTGAAACTTTTCTGCTGAAAACCACACAATGGATTCCTATGGAAGGAAATACAAGTTACTGGCAAGTACACTTAGAATTACTTTTCAGGGTCAGTGCTGGGCTAAAAGATGCAGCCCTGGGTTCTCACCTGATAACAGGTGAGGAAATTGGAATTCGTAGTTCGGCTGATTTTAGAGGAATATTTGTACGTTTCAAAAATGAACACTTAGAAACTTTTCTTCTGAAAACCACACAATGGATTCCTAAGGTAGGAACTACAAGTTACTGGTAAGTACGCTTAGAATTACTTTTCAGGGTCAGTGCTGGCTAAAAGATGCAGCCCTGGGTTCTCTCCTGAGAACAGGTGAGTAAATCGGAATTAGTAGTTCGGCTGATTTTAGAGGAATATTTGTACGTTTCAAAAATGGACACTGAAACTTTTCTGCTGAAAACCACACAATGGATTCCTATGGTAGGAAATACAAGTTACTGGTAGGTACGCTTAGAATTACTTTTCAGGGTCAGTGCTGGGCTAAAAGATGCGGCACTGGGTTCTCTCCTGATAACAGGTGAGGAAATTGGAATTCGTAGTTCGGCTGATTTTAGAGGAATATTTGTACGTTTCAAAAATGAACACAGAAACTTTTCTGCTGAAAACCACACAATGCATTCCTATGGTAGGAAATACATGTTACTGGTAAGTACGCTTAGAATTACTTTACAGGGTCAGTGATGGCTAAAAGATGCAGCCCTGGGTTCTCTCCTTAGAACAGGTGAGTAAATCGTTATTCGTAGCTCGGCTGATTTTAGAGGAATATTTGTACATTTCAAAAATGGACACTTTGAAACTTTTCTGCTGAAAATCACACAATGGATTCCTATGGAAGGAAATACAAGTTACTGGTAAGTACGCTTAGAATTACTTTTCAGGGTCAGAGCTAGGCTAAAAGATGCAGCCCTGGGTTCTCTCCTGAGAACAGGTGAGTAAATCGGAATTCGTAGTTCGGCTGATTTTAGAGGAATATTTGTACGTTTCAAAAATGGACACTGAAACTTTTCTGCTGAAAACCACACAATGGATTCATATGGAAGGAAATACAAGTTACTGGCAAGTACGCTTAGAATTACTTTTCAGGGTCAGTGCTGGGCTAAAATATGCAGCCCTGGGTTCTTTCCTGATAACAGGTGAGTAAATCGCAATTCGTAGTTCGGCTGATTTTAGAGGAATATTTGTACGTTTCAAAAATGGACACTTAGAAACTTTTCTGCTGAAAACCACACAATGGATTCCTATGGAAAGAAATACAAGTTACTGGTAAGTACGCTTAGAATTACTTTTCAGGGTCAGTGCTGGGCTAAAAGATGCAGCCCTGGGTTCTCTCCTGAGAACAGGTGAGTAAATCGTAATTCGTAGCTCGGCTTATTTTAGAGGAATATTTGTACGTTTCAAAAATGGACACTTAGAAACTTTTCTGCTAAAAACCAAACAATGGATTCCTATGGTAGGAAATACAAGTTACTGGTAAGTACGCTTAGAATTACTTTTCAGGGTCAGTGCTGGGCTAAAAGATGCGGCACTGGGTTCTCTCCTGATAACAGGTGAGGAAATTGGAATTCGTAGTTCGGCTGATTTTAGAGGAATATTTGTACGTTTCAAAAATGAACACAGAAACTTTTCTTCTGAAAACCACACAATGGATTCCTATGGTAGGAAATACATGTTACTGGTAAGTACGCTTAGAATTACTTTACAGGGTCAGTGCTGGGCTAAAAGATGCAGCCCTGGGTTCTCTCCTGTGAACAGGTGAGTAAATCAGAATTCTTAGTTCGGCTGATTTTAGAGGAATATTTGTACGTTTCAAAAATGGACACTGAAACTTTTCTGCTGAAAACCACACAATGGATTCTTATGGAAGGATATACAAGTTACTGGCAAGTACGCTTAGGATTACTTTTCAGGGTCAGTGCTGGGCTAAAATATGCAGCACTGGGTTCTCTCCTGATAACAGGTGAGGAAATTGGAATTCGCAGTTCAGCTGATTTTAGAGGAATATTTGTACGTTTCAAAAATGGACACTTAGAAACTTTTCTGCTGAAAACCACACAATGGATTCCTATGGAAAGAAATACAGTTACTGGTAAGTACGCTTAGAATTACTTTTCAGGGTCAGTGCTGGGCTAGAAGATGCCGCCCTGGGTTCTCTCCTGAGAACAGGTGAGTAAATCGTAATTCGTAGCTCGGCTGATTTTAGAGGAATATTTGTACGTATCAAAAATGGACACTTAGAAACTTTTCTGCTAAAAACCACACAATGGATTCCTATGGTAGGAAAAACAAGTTACTGGTAAGTACGCTTAGAATTACTTTTCAGGGTCAGTGCTGGGCTAAAAGATGCAGCCCTGGGTTCTCTCCTGAGAACAGGTGAGTAAATCGTAATTCGTAGTTCGGCTGATTTTAGAGGAATATTTGTACGTTTCAAAAATGGACACTGAAACTTTTCTGCTGAAAACCACACAATGGATTCCTATGGAAGGAAATACAAGTTACTGGCAAGTACGCTTAGAATTACTTTTCAGGGTCAGTGCTGGGCTAAAATGTGCAGCCCTGGGTTCTCTCCTGATAACAGGTCAGTAAATCGGAATTAGTAGTTCGGCTGATTTTAGATGAATATTTGTACGTTTCAAAAATGGACACTTAGAAACTTTTCTGCTGAAAACCACACAATGGATTCCTATGGAAAGAAATACAAGTTACTGGTAAGTACGCTTAGAATTACTTTTCAGGGTCAGTGCTGGGCTAAAAGATGCAGCCCTGGGTTCTCTCCTGAGAACAGGTGAGTAAATCGTAATTAGTAGCTCGGCTGATTTTAGAGGAATATTTGTACGTTTCAAAAATGGACACTTAGAAACTTTTCTGCTAAAAACCAAACAATGGATTCCTATGGTAGGAAATACAAGTTACTGGTAAGTACGCTTAGAATTACTTTTCAGGGTCAGTGCTGTGCTAAAAGATGCGGCACTGGGTTCTCTCCTGATAACAGGTGAGGAAATTGGAATTTGTAGTTCGGCTGATTTTAGAGGAATATTTGTACGTTTCTAAAATGAACACAGAAACTTTTCTGCTGAAAACCACACAATGGATTCCTATGGTAGGAAATACAAGTTACTGGTAAGTACGCTTAGAATTACTTTTCAGGGTCAGTGCTGGGCTAAAAGATGCAGCCCTGGGTTCTCTCCTGAGAACAGGTGAGTAAATCGTAATTCGTAGCTCGGCTGATTTTAGAGGAATATTTGTACGTTTCAAAAATGGACACTTAGAAACTTTTCTGCTAAAAACCACACAATGGATTCCTATGGAAAGAAATACAAGTTACTGGTATGTACGCGTAGAATTACTTTTCAGGGTCAGTGCTGGGCTAAAAGATGCAGCCCTGGGTTCTCTCCTGAGAACAGGTGAGTAAATCGGAATTCGTAGTTGGCTGATTTTAGAGGAATATTTGTACGTTTCAAAAATGGACACTGAAACTTTTCTGCTGAAAACCACACAATGGATTCCTATGGAAGGAAATACAAGTTACTGGCAAGTACACTTAGAATTACTTTTCACGGTCAGTGCTAGGCTAAAAGATGCAGCCCTGGGTTCTCTCCTGATAACAGGTGAGGAAATTGGAATTCGTAGTTCGGCTGATTTTAGAGGAATATTTGTACTTTCAAAAATGAACACTTAGAAACTTTTCTGCTGAAAACCACACAATGGATTCCTATGGTAGGAAATACAAGTTACTGGTAAGTACGCTTAGAATTACTTTTCAGGGTCAGTGCTGGGCTAAAATATGAAGCCCTGGGTTCTCTCCTGATAACAGGTGAGTAAATCGTAATTCGTAGTTCGGCTGATTTTAGAGGAATATTTGTACGTTTCAAAAATGGACACTTAGAAACTTTTCTGCTGAAAACCACACAATGGATTCCTATGGAAAGAAATATAAGTTACTGGTAAGTACGCTTAGAATTACTTTTCAGGGTCAGTGCTGGGCTAAAAGATGCAGCCCTGGGTTCTCTCCTGAGAACAGGTGAGTAAATCGGAATTTGTAGTTCGGCTGATTTTAGAGGAATATTTGTACGTTACAAAAATGGACACATAGAAACTTTTCTGCTGAAAACCACACAATGGATTCCTATGGTAGGAAATACAAGTTACTGGTAAGTACGCTTAGAATTACTTTTCAGGGTCAGTGCTGGGCTAAAAGATGCGGCACTGGGTTCTCTCCTGATAACAGGTGAGGAAATTGGAATTCGTAGTTCGGCTGATTTTAGAGGAATATTTGTACGTTTCAAAAATGGACACTTAGAAACTTTTCTGCTGAAAACCACACAATGGATTCCTATGGAAAGAAATACAGTTACTGGTAAGTACGCTTAGAATTACTTTTCAGGGTCAGTGCTGGGCTAGAAGATGCCGCCCTGGGTTCTCTCCTGAGAACAGGTGAGTAAATCGTAATTCGTAGCTCGGCTGATTTTAGAGGAATATTTGTACGTATCAAAAATGGACACTTAGAAACTTTTCTGCTAAAAACCACACAATGGATTCCTATGGTAGGAAAAACAAGTTACTGGTAAGTACGCTTAGAATTACTTTTCAGGGTCAGTGCTGGGCTAAAAGATGCAGCCCTGGGTTCTCTCCTGAGAACAGGTGAGTAAATCGTAATTCGTAGTTCGGCTGATTTTAGAGGAATATTTGTACGTTTCAAAAATGGACACTGAAACTTTTCTGCTGAAAACCACACAATGGATTCCTATGGAAGGAAATACAAGTTACTGGCAAGTACGCTTAGAATTACTTTTCAGGGTCAGTGCTGGGCTAAAATGTGCAGCCCTGGGTTCTCTCCTGATAACAGGTCAGTAAATCGGAATTAGTAGTTCGGCTGATTTTAGATGAATATTTGTACGTTTCAAAAATGGACACTTAGAAACTTTTCTGCTGAAAACCACACAATGGATTCCTATGGAAAGAAATACAAGTTACTGGTAAGTACGCTTAGAATTACTTTTCAGGGTCAGTGCTGGGCTAAAAGATGCAGCCCTGGGTTCTCTCCTGAGAACAGGTGAGTAAATCGTAATTAGTAGCTCGGCTGATTTTAGAGGAATATTTGTACGTTTCAAAAATGGACACTTAGAAACTTTTCTGCTAAAAACCAAACAATGGATTCCTATGGTAGGAAATACAAGTTACTGGTAAGTACGCTTAGAATTACTTTTCAGGGTCAGTGCTGTGCTAAAAGATGCGGCACTGGGTTCTCTCCTGATAACAGGTGAGGAAATTGGAATTTGTAGTTCGGCTGATTTTAGAGGAATATTTGTACGTTTCTAAAATGAACACAGAAACTTTTCTGCTGAAAACCACACAATGGATTCCTATGGTAGGAAATACAAGTTACTGGTAAGTACGCGTAGAATTACTTTTCAGGGTCAGTGCTGGGCTAAAAGATGCAGCCCTGGGTTCTCTCCTGAGAACAGGTGAGTATATCGGAATTCGTAGTTGGCTGATTTTAGAGGAATATTTGTACGTTTCAAAAATGGACACTGAAACTTTTCTGCTGAAAACCACACAATGGATTCCTATGGAAGGAAATACAAGTTACTGGCAAGTACACTTAGAATTACTTTTCACGGTCAGTGCTAGGCTAAAAGATGCAGCCCTGGGTTCTCTCCTGATAACAGGTGAGGAAATTGGAATTCGTAGTTCGGCTGATTTTAGAGGAATATTTGTACTTTCAAAAATGAACACTTAGAAACTTTTCTGCTGAAAACCACACAATGGATTCCTATGGTAGGAAATACAAGTTACTGGTAAGTACGCTTAGAATTACTTTTCAGGGTCAGTGCTGGGCTAAAATATGAAGCCCTGGGTTCTCTCCTGATAACAGGTGAGTAAATCGTAATTCGTAGTTCGGCTGATTTTAGAGGAATATTTGTACGTTTCAAAAATGGACACTTAGAAACTTTTCTGCTGAAAACCACACAATGGATTCCTATGGAAAGAAATATAAGTTACTGGTAAGTACGCTTAGAATTACTTTTCAGGGTCAGTGCTGGGCTAAAAGATGCAGCCCTGGGTTCTCTCCTGAGAACAGGTGAGTAAATCGGAATTTGTAGTTCGGCTGATTTTAGAGGAATATTTGTACATTACAAAAATGGACACATAGAAACTTTTCTGCTGAAAACCACACAATGGATTCCTATGGTAGGAAATACAAGTTACTGGTAAGTACGCTTAGAATTACTTTTCAGGGTCAGTGCTGGGCTAAAAGATGCGGCACTGGGTTCTCTCCTGATAGGTGAGGAAATTGGAATTCGTAGTTCGGCTGATTTTAGAGGAATATTTGTACGTTTCAAAAATGAACACTTAGAAACTTTTCTGCTGAAAACCACACAATGGATTCCTATGGTAGGAAATACAAGTTACTGGTAAGTACGCTTAGAATTACTTTTCAGGGTCAGTGATGGCTAAAAGATGCAGCCCTGGGTTCTCTCCTGAGAACAGGTGAGTAAATCGTAATTCGTAGCTCGGCTGATTTTAGAGGAATATTTGTACGTTTCAAAAATGGACACTTAGAAACTTTTCTGCTGAAAACCACACAATGGATTCCTATGGAAAGAAATACAAGTTACTGGTAAGTACGGTTAGAATTACTTTTCAGGGTCAGTGCTGGGCTAAAAGATGCAGCCCTGGGTTCTCTCCTGAGAACAGGTGAGTAAATCGGAATTCGTAGTTCGGCTGATTTTAGAGGAATATTTGTACGTTTCAAAAATGGACACATAGAAACTTTTCTGCTGAAAACCACAAAATGGATTCCTATGGTAGGAAAAACAAGTTACTGGTAAGTACGCTTAGAATTACTTTTCAGGGTCAGTGCTGGGCTAAAAGATGCAGCCCTGGGTTCTCTCCTGAGAACAGGTGAGTAAATCGTAATTCGTAGTTCGGCTGATTTTAGAGGAATATTTGTACGTTTCAAAAATGGACACTGAAACTTTTCTGCTGAAAACCACACAATGGATTCCTATGGAAGGAAATACAAGTTACTGGCAAGTACGCTTAGAATTACTTTTCAGGGTCAGTGCTGGGCTAAAATGTGCAGCCCTGGGTTCTCTCCTGATAACAGGTGAGTAAATCGCAATTCGTAGTTCGGCTGATTTTAGAGGAATATTTGTACGTTTCAAAAATGGACACTTAGAAACTTTTCTGCTGAAAACCACACAATGGATTCCTATAGAAAGAAATACAAGTTACTGGTAAGTACGCTTAGAATTTCTTTTCAGGGTCAGTGCTGGGCTAAAAGATGCAGCCCTGGGTTCTCTCCTGAGAACAGGTGAGTAAATCGGAATTAGTAGTTCGGCTGATTTTAGATGAATATTTGTACGTTTCAAAAATGGACACTTAGAAACTTTTCTGCTGAAAACCACACAATGGATTCCTATGGAAAGAAATACAAGTTACTGGTAAGTACGCTTAGAATTACTTTTCAGGGTCAGTGCTGGGCTAAAAGATGCAGCCCTTGGTTCTCTCCTGAGAACAGGTGAGTAAATCGTAATTCGTAGCTCGGCTGATTTTAGAGGAATATTTGTACGTTTCAAAAATTGACACTTAGAAACTTTTCTGCTGAAAACCACACAATGGATTTCAATGGTAGGAAATACAAGTTACTGGTAAGTACGCTTAGAATTACTTTTCAGGGTCAGTGCTGGGCTAAAAGATGCGGCACTGGGTTCTCTCCTGATAACAGGTGAGGAAATTGGAATTCGTAGTTCGGCTGATTTTAGAGGAATATTTGTACGTTTCAAAAATGAACACTTAGAAACTTTTCTGCTGAAAACCACACAATGGATTCCTATGGTAGGAAATACAAGTTACTGGTAAGTACGCTTAGAATTACTTTTCAGGGTCAGTGATGGCTAAAAGATGCAGCCCTGGGTTCTCTCCTGAGAACAGGTGAGTAAATCGTAATTCGTAGCTCGGCTGATTTTAGAGGAATATTTGTACGTTTCAAAAATGGACACTTAGAAACTTTTCTGCTGAAAACCACACAATGGATTCCTATGGAAAGAAATACAAGTTACTGGTAAGTACGGTTAGAATTACTTTTCAGGGTCAGTGCTGGGCTAAAAGATGCAGCCCTGGGTTCTCTCCTGAGAACAGGTGAGTAAATCGGAATTCGTAGTCCGGCTGATTTTAGAGGAATATTTGTACGTTTCAAAAATGGACACATAGAAACTTTTCTGCTGAAAACCACAAAATTGATTCCTATGGTAGGAAAAACAAGTTACTGGTAAGTACGCTTAGAATTACTTTTCAGGGTCAGTGCTGGGCTAAAAGATGCAGCCCTGGGTTCTCTCCTGAGAACAGGTGAGTAAATCGTAATTCGTAGTTCGGCTGATTTTAGAGGAATATTTGTATGTTTCAAAAATGGACACTGAAACTTTTCTGCTGAAAACCACACAATGGATTCCTATGGAAGGAAATACAAGTTACTGGCAAGTACGCTTAGAATTACTTTTCAGGGTCAGTGCTGGGCTAAAATGTGCAGCCCTGGGTTCTCTCCTGATAACAGGTGAGTAAATCGCAATTCGTAGTTCGGCTGATTTTAGAGGAATATTTGTACGTTTCAAAAATGGACACTTAGAAACTTTTCTGCTGAAAACCACACAATGGATTCCTATAGAAAGAAATACAAGTTACTGGTAAGTACGCTTAGAATTTCTTTTCAGGGTCAGTGCTGGGCTAAAAGATGCAGCCCTGGGTTCTCTCCTGAGAACAGGTGAGTAAATCGGAATTAGTAGTTCGGCTGATTTTAGATGAATATTTGTACGTTTCAAAAATGGACACTTAGAAACTTTTCTGCTGAAAACCACACAATGGATTCCTATGGAAAGAAATACAAGTTACTGGTAAGTACGCTTAGAATTACTTTTCAGGGTCAGTGCTGGGCTAAAAGATGCAGCCCTGGGTTCTCTCCTGAGAACAGGTGAGTAAATCGTAATTCGTAGCTCGGCTGATTTTAGAGGAATATTTGTACGTTTCAAAAATGGACACTTAGAAACTTTTCTGCTAAAAACCAAACAATGGATTCCTATGGTAGGAAATACAAGTTACTGGTAAGTACGCTTAGAATTACTTTTCAGGGTCAGTGCTGTGCTAAAAGATGCGGCACTGGGTTCTCTCCTGATAACAGGTGAGGAAATTGGAATTCGTAGTTCGGCTGATTTTAGAGGAATATTTGTACGTTTCAAAAATGAACACAGAAACTTTTCTGCTGAAAACCACACAATGGATTCCTATGGTAGGAAATACAAGATACTGGTAAGTACGCTTAGAATTACTTTTCAGGGTCAGTGCTGGGCTAAAAGATGCAGCCCTGGGTTCTCTCCTGAGAACAGGTGAGTAAATCGTAATTCGTAGCTCGGCTGATTTTAGAGGAATATTTGTACGTTTCAAAAATGGACACTTAGAAACTTTTCTGCTAAAAACCACACAATGGATTCCTATGGAAAGAAATACAAGTTACTGGTATGTACGCGTAGAATTACTTTTCAGGGTCAGTGCTGGGCTAAAAGATGCAGCCCTGGGTTCTCTCCTGAGAACAGGTGAGTAAATCGGAATTCGCAGTTCGGCTGATTTTAGAGGAATATTTGTACGTTTCAAAAATGGACACTGAAACTTTTCTGCTGAAAACCACACAATGGATTCCTATGGAAGGAAATACAAGTTACTGGCAAGTACACTTAGAATTACTTTTCAGGGTCAGTGCTAGGCTAAAAGATGCAGCCCTGGGTTCTCTCCTGATAACAGGTGAGGAAATTGGAATTTGTAGTTCGGCTGATTTTAGAGGAATATTTGTACTTTCAAAAATGAACACTTAGAAACTTTTCTGCTGAAAACCACACAATGGATTCCTATGGTAGGAAATACAAGTTACTGGTAAGTACGCTTAGAATTACTTTTCAGGGTCAGTGCTGGGCTAAAATATGAAGCCCTGGGTTCTCTCCTGATAACAGGTGAGTAAATCGTAATTCGTAGTTCGGCTGATTTTAGAGCAATATTTGTACGTTTCAAAAATGGACACTTAGAAACTTTTCTGCTGAAAACCACACAATGGATTCCTATGGAAAGAAATACAAGTTACTGGTAAGTATGCTTAGAATTACTTTTCAGGGTCAGTGCTTGGCTAAAAGATGCAGCCCTGGGTTCTCTCCTGAGAACAGGTGAGTAAATCGGAATTCGTAGTTCGGCTGATTTTAGAGGAATATTTGTACGTTTCAAAAATGGACACATAGAAACTTTTCTGCTGAAAACCACACAATGGATTCCTATGAAAGGAAATACAAGTTACTGGTAAGTACGCTTAGAATTACTTTTCAGGGTCAGTGCTGGGCTAAAAGATGCGGCACTGGGTTCTCTCCTGATAACAGGTGAGGAAATTGGAATTCGTAGTTCGGCTGATTTTAGAGGAATATTTGTACGTTTCAAAAATGAACACTTAGAAACTTTTCTGCTGAAAACCACACAATGGATTCCTATGGTAGGAAATACAAGTTACTGGTAAGTACGCTTAGAATTACTTTTCAGGGTCAGTGATGGCTAAAAGATGCAGCCCTGGGTTCTCTCCTGAGAACAGGTGAGTAAATCGTAATTCGTAGCTCGGCTGATTTTAGAGGAATATTTGTACGTTTCAAAAATGGACACTTAGAAACTTTTCTGCTGAAAACCACACAATGGATTCCTATGGAAAGAAATACAAGTTACTGGTAAGTACGCTTAAAATTACTTTTCAGGGTCAGTGCTGGGCTAAAAGATGCAGCCCTGGGTTCTCTCCTGAGAACAGGTGAGTAAATCGGAATTCGTAGTTCGGCTGATTTTAGAGGAATATTTGTACGTTTCAAAAATGGACACATAGAAACTTTTCTGCTGAAAACCACACAATGGATTCCTAAGGTAGGAAATACAAGTTACTGGTAAGTACGCTTAGAATTAGTTTTCAGGGTCAGTGCTGGGCTAAAAGATGCGGCACTGGGTTCTCTCCTGATAACAGGTGAGGAAATTGGAATTCGTAGTTCGGCTGATTTTAGAGGAATATTTGTACGTTTCAAAAATGAACACTTAGAAACTTTTCTGCTGAAAACCACACAATGGATTCCTATGGTAGGAAATACAAGTTACTGGTAAGTACACTAAGAATTACTCTTCAGGGTCAGTGCTGGGCTAAAAGATGCAGCACTGGGTTCTCTCCTATTAACAGGTGAGGAAATTGGAATTCGCAGTTCGGCTGATTTTAGAGGAATATTGTACGTTTCAAAAATGGACACTTAGAAACTTTTCTGCTGAAAACCACACAATGGATTCCTATGAAAAGAAATACAAGTTACTGGTAAGTACGCTTAGAATTAGTTTTCAGGGTCAGTGCTGGGCTAAAAGATGCGGCACTGGGTTCTCTCCTGATAACAGGTGAGGAAATTGGAATTCGTAGTTCGGCTGATTTTAGAGGAATATTTGTACGTTTCAAAAATGAACACTTAGAAACTTTTCTGCTGAAAACCACACAATGGATTCCTATGGTAGGAAATACAAGTTACTGGTAAGTACACTAAGAATTACTCTTCAGGGTCAGTGCTGGGCTAAAAGATGCAGCACTGGGTTCTCTCCTATTAACAGGTGAGGAAATTGGAATTCGCAGTTCGGCTGATTTTAGAGGAATATTGTACGTTTCAAAAATGGACACTTAGAAACTTTTCTGCTGAAAACCACACAATGGATTCCTATGGAAAGAAATACAAGTTACTGGTAAGTACGCTTAGAATTACTTTTCAGGGTCAGTGCTGGGCTAAAAGATGCAGCCCTGGGTACTCTCCTGAAAACAGGTGAGTAAATCGTAATTCGTAGCTCGGCTGATTTTAGAGGAATATTTGTACGTTTCAAAAATGAACACTTAGAAACTTTTCTGCTAAAAACCAAACAATGGATTCCTATGGTAGGAAATACAAGTTACTGGTAAGTACGCTTGGAATTACTTTTCAGGGTCAGTCTGGGCTAGAAGATGCAGCCCTGGGTTCTCTCCTGAGAACAGGTGAGTAAATCGTAATTCGTAGCTCGGCTGATTTTAGAGGAATATTTGTACGTATCAAAAATGGACACTTAGAAACTTTTCTGCTAAAAACCACACAATGGATTCCTATGGTAGGAAAAACAAGTTACTGGTAAGTACGCTTAGAATTACTTTTCAGGGTCAGTGCTGGGCTAAAAGATGCAGCCCTGGGTTCTCTCCTGAGAACAGGTGAGTAAATCGGAATTCGTAGTTTGGCTGATTTTAGAGGAATATTTGTACGTTTCAAAAATGGACACTGAAACTTTTCTGCTGAAAACCACACAATGGATTCCTATGGAAGGAAATACAAGTTACTGGCAAGTACACTTAGAATTACTTTTCTGGGTCAGTGCTAGGCTAGAAGATGCAGCCCTGGGTTCTCTCCTGAGAACAGGTGAGTAAATCGTAATTCGTAGCTCGGCTGATTTTAGAGGAATATTTGTACGTATCAAAAATGGACACTTAGAAACTTTTCTGCTAAAAACCACACAATGGATTCCTATTTTAGGAAAAACAAGTTACTGGTAAGTACGCTTAGAATTACTTTTCAGGGTCAGTGCTGGGCTAAAAGATGCAGCCCTGGGTTCTCTCCTGAGAACAGGAGAGGAAATTGGAATTCGTAGTTCGGCTGATTTTAGAGGAATATTTGTACGTTTCAAAAATGAACACTTAGAAACTTTTCTGCTGAAAACCACACAATGGATTACTATGGTAGGAAATACAAGTTACTGGTAAGTACGCTTAGAATTACTTTTCAGGGTCAGTGATGGCTAAAAGATGCAGCCCTGGGTTCTCTCCTGAGAACAGGTGAGTAAATCGTAATTCGTAGCTCGGCTGATTTTAGAGGAATATTTGTACGTTTCAAAAATAGACACTTAGAAACTTTTCTGTTGAAAACCACACAATGGATTCCTATGGAAAGAAATACAAGTTACTGGTAAGTACGCTTAAAATTACTTTTCAGGGTCAGTGCTGGGCTAAAAGATGCATCCCTGGGTTCTCTCCTGAGAACAGGTGAGTAAATCGGAATTCGTAGTTCGGCTGATTTTAGAGGAATATTTGTACATTTCAAAAATGGACACATAGAAACTTTTCTGCTGAAAACCACACAATGGATTCCTATGGTAGGAAATACAAGTTACTGGTAAGTACGCTTAGAATTACTTTTCAGGGTCAGTGCTGGGCTAAAAGATGCGGCACTGGGTTCTCTCCTGATAACAGGTGAGGAAATTGGAATTAGTAGTTTGGCTGATTTTAGAGGAATATTTGTACGTTTCAAAAATGAACACTTAGAAAATTTTCTGCTGAAAACCACACAATGGATTCCTATGGTAGGAAATACAAGTTACTGGTAAGTACGCTAAGAATTACTCTTCAGGGTCAGTGCTGGGATAAAAGATGCAGCACTGGGTTCTCTCCTGAAAACAGGTGAGTAAATCGTGATTCGTAGTTCGGCTGATTTTAGAGGAATATTTGTACGTTTCAAAAATGAACACTTAGAAACTTTTCTGCTGAAAACCACACAATGGATTCCTATGGTAGGAAATACAAGTTACTGGTAAGTACGCTTAGAATTACTTTTCAGGGTCAGTGATGGCTAAAAGATGCAGCCCTGGGTTCTCTCCTGAGAACAGGTGAGTAAATCGTAATTCGTAGCTCGGCTGATTTTAGAGGAATATTTGTACGTTTCAAAAATGGACACTTAGAAACTTTTCTGCTGAAAACCATACAATGGATTCCTATGGAAAGAAATACAAGTTACTGGTAAGTACGCTTAAAATTACTTTTCAGGGTCAGTGCTGGGCTAAAAGATGCAGCCCTGGGTTCTCTCCTGAGAACAGGTGAGTAAATCGGAATTCGTAGTTCGGCTGATTTTAGAGGAATATTTGTACGTTTCAAAAATGGACACATAGAAACTTTTCTGCTGAAAACCACACAATGGATTCCTATGGTAGGAAATACAAGTTACTGGTAAGTACGCTTAGAATTACTTTTCAGGGTCAGTGCTGGGCTAAAAGATGCGGCACTGGGTTCTCTCCAGATAACAGGTGAGGAAATTGGAATTCGTAGTTCGGCTGATTTTAGAGGAATATTTGTACGTTTCAAAAATAAACAGAGAAAATTTTCTGCTGAAAACCAGACAATGGATTCCTATGGTAGGAAATACATGTTACTGGTAAGTACGCTTAGAATTACTTTACAGGGTCAGTGCTGGGCTAAAAGATGCAGCCCTGAGTTCTCTCCTGAGAACAGGTGAGTAAATCAGAATTCTTAGTTCGGCTGATTTTAGAGGAATATTTGTACGTTTCAAAAATGGACACTGAAACTTTTCTGCTGAAAACCACACAATGGATTCCTATAGAAGGATATACAAGTTACTGGCAAGTACGCTTAGAATTACTTTTCAGGGTCAGTGCTGGGCTAAAATATGCAGCACTGGGTTCTCTCCTGATAACAGGTGAGGAAATTGGAATTCGCAGTTCGGCTGATTTTAGAGGAATATTTGTACGTTTCAAAAATGGACACTTAGAAACTTTTCTGCTGAAAACCACACAATGGATTCCTATGGAAAGAAATACAGTTACTGGTAAGTACGCTTAGAATTACTTTTCAGGGTCAGTGCTGTGCTAGAAGATGCAGCCCTGGGTTCTCTCCTGAGAACAGGTGAGTAAATCGTAATTCGTAGCTCGGCTGATTTTAGAGGAATATTTGTACGTATCAAAAATGGACACTTAGAAACTTTTCTGCTAAAAACCAAACAATGGATTCCTAAGGTAGGAAATACAAGTTACTGGTAAGTACGCTTAGAATTACTTTTCAGGGTCAGTGCTGGGCTAAAAGATGCGGCACTGGGTTCTCTCCTGATAACAGGTGAGGAAATTGGAATTCGTAGTTCGGCTGATTTTAGAGGAATATTTGTACGTTTCAAAAATGGACACTTAGAAACTTTTCTGCTGAAAACCACACAATGGATTCCTATAGAAAGAAATACAAGTTACTGGTAAGTACGCTTAGAATTTCTTTTCAGGGTCAGTGCTGGGCTAAAAGATGCAGCCCTGGGTTCTCTCCTGAGAACAGGTGAGTAAATCGGAATTAGTAGTTCGGCTGATTTTAGATGAATATTTGTACGTTTCAAAAATGGACACTTAGAAACTTTTCTGCTGAAAACCACACAATGGATTCCTATGGAAAGAAATACAAGTTACTGGTAAGTACGCTTAGAATTACTTTTCAGGGTCAGTGCTGGGCTAAAAGATGCAGCCCTGGGTTCTCTCCTGAGAACAGGTGAGTAAATCGTAATTTGTAGCTCGGCTGATTTTAGAGGAATATTTGTACGTTTCAAAAATGGACACTTAGAAACTTTTCTGCTAAAAACCAAACAATGGATTCCTATGGTAGGAAATACAAGTTACTGGTAAGTACGCTTAGAATTACTTTTCAGGGTCAGTGCTGTGCTAAAAGATGCGGCACTGGGTTCTCTCCTGATAACAGGTGAGGAAATTGGAATTCGTAGTTCGGCTGATTTTAGAGGAATATTTGTACGTTTCAAAAATGAACACAGAAACTTTTCTGCTGAAAACCACACAATGGATTCCTATGGTAGGAAATACAAGTTACTGGTAAGTACGCTTAGAATTACTTTTCAGGGTCAGTGCTGGGCTAAAAGATGCAGCCCTGGGTTCTCTCCTGAGAACAGGTGAGTAAATCGTAATTCGTAGCTCGGCTGATTTTAGAGGAATATTTGTACGTTTCAAAAATGGACACTTAGAAACTTTTCTGCTAAAAACCACACAATGGATTCCTATGGAAAGAAATACAAGTTACTGGTATGTACGCGTAGAATTACTTTTCAGGGTCAGTGCTGGGCTAAAAGATGCAGCCCTGGGTTCTCTCCTGAGAACAGGTGAGTAAATCGGAATTCGTAGTTCGGCTGATTTTAGAGGAATATTTGTACATTTCAAAAATGGACACTTAGAAACTTTTCTGCTGAAAACCACACAATGGATTCCTATGGAAAGAAATACAAGTTACTGGTAAGTATGCTTAGAATTACTTTTCAGGGTCAGTGCTTGGCTAAAAGATGCAGCCCTGGGTTCTCTCCTGAGAACAGGTGAGTAAATCGGAATTCGTAGTTCGGCTGATTTTAGAGGAATATTTGTACGTTTCAAAAATGGACACATAGAAACTTTTCTGCTGAAAACCACACAATGGATTCCTATGAAAGGAAATACAAGTTACTGGTAAGTACGCTTAGAATTACTTTTCAGGGTCAGTGCTGGGCTAAAAGATGCGGCACTGGGTTCTCTCCTGATAACAGGTGAGGAAATTGGAATTCGTAGTTCGGCTGATTTTAGAGGAATATTTGTACGTTTCAAAAATGAACACTAAGAAACTTTTCTGCTGAAAACCACACAATGGATTCCTATGGTAGGAAATACAAGTTACTGGTAAGTACGCTTAGAATTACTTTTCAGGGTCAGTGATGGCTAAAAGATGCAGCCCTGGGTTCTCTCCTGAGAACAGGTGAGTAAATCGTAATTCGTAGCTCGGCTGATTTTAGAGGAATATTTGTACGTTTCAAAAATGGACACTTAGAAACTTTTCTGCTGAAAACCACACAATGGATTCCTATGGAAAGAAATACAAGTTACTGGTAAGTACGCTTAAAATAACTTTTCAGGGTCAGTGCTGGGCTAAAAGATGCAGCCCTGGGTTCTCTCCTGAGAACAGGTGAGTAAATCGGAATTTGTAGTTCGGCTGATTTTAGAGGAATATTTGTACGTTTCAAAAATGGACACATAGAAACTTTTCTGCTGAAAACCACACAATGGATTCCTATGGTAGGAAATACAAGTTACTGGTAAGTACGCTTAGAATTACTTTTCAGGGTCAGTGCTGGGCTAAAAGATGCGGCACTGGGTTCACTCCTGATAACAGGTGAGGAAATTGGAATTCGTAGTTCGGCTGATTTTAGAGGAATATTTGTACGTTTCAAAAATGAACACTTAGAAACTTTTCTGCTGAAAACCACACAAAGGATTCCTATGGGAGGAAATACAAGTTACTGGTAAGTACGCTTAGAATTACTTTTCAGGGTCAGTGATGGCTAAAAGATGCAGCCCTGGGTTCTCTCCTGAGAACAGGTGAGTAAATCGTAATTCGTAGCTCGGCTGATTTTAGAGGAATATTTGTACGTTTCAAAAATGGACACTTAGAAACTTTTCTGCTGAAAACCACACAATGGATTCCTATGGAAAGAAATACAAGTTACTGGTAAGTACGCTTAAAATTACTTTTCAGGGTCAGTGCTGGGCTAAAAGATGCAGCCCTGGGTTCTCTCCTGAGAACAGGTGAGTAAATCGGAATTCGTAGTTCGGCTGATTTTAGAGGAATATTTGTACGTTTCAAAAATGGACACATAGAAACTTTTCTGCTGAAAACCACACAATGGATTCCTAAGGTAGGAAATACAAGTTACTGGTAAGTACGCTTAGAATTACTTTTCAGGGTCAGTGCTGGGCTAAAAGATGCGGCACTGGGTTCTCTCCTGATAACAGGTGAGGAAATTGGAATTCGTAGTTCGGCTGATTTTAGAGGAATATTTGTACGTTTCAAAAATGAACACTTAGAAACTTTTCTGCTGAAAACCACACAATGGATTCCTATGGTAGGAAATACAAGTTACTGGTAAGTACACTAAGAATTACTCTTCAGGGTCAGTGCTGGGCTAAAAGATGCAGCACTGGGTTCTCTCCTATTAACAGGTGAGGAAATTGGAATTCGCAGTTCGGCTGATTTTAGAGGAATATTGTACGTTTCAAAAATGGACACTTAGAAACTTTTCTGCTGAAAACCACACAATGGATTCCTATGGAAAGAAATACAAGTTACTGGTAAGTACGCTTAGAATTACTTTTCAGGGTCAGTGCTGGGCTAAAAGATGCAGCCCTGGGTACTCTCCTGAAAACAGGTGAGTAAATCGTAATTCGTAGCTCGGCTGATTTTAGAGGAATATTTGTACGTTTCAAAAATGAACACTTAGAAACTTTTCTGCTAAAAACCAAACAATGGATTCCTATGGTAGGAAATACAAGTTACTGGTAAGTACTCTTGGAATTACTTTTCAGGGTCAGTCTGGGCTAGAAGATGCAGCCCTGGGTTCTCTCCTGAGAACAGGTGAGTAAATCGTAATTCGTAGCTCGGCTGATTTTAGAGGAATATTTGTACGTATCAAAAATGGACACTTAGAAACTTTTCTGCTAAAAACCACACAATGGATTCCTATGGTAGGAAAAACAAGTTACTGGTAAGTACGCTTAGAATTACTTTTCAGGGTCAGTGCTGGGCTAAAAGATGCAGCCCTGGGTTCTCTCCTGAGAACAGGTGAGTAAATCGGAATTCGTAGTTTGGCTGATTTTAGAGGAATATTTGTACGTTTCAAAAATGGACACTGAAACTTTTCTGCTGAAAACCACACAATGGATTCCTATGGAAGGAAATACAAGTTACTGGCAAGTACACTTAGAATTACTTTTCTGGGTCAGTGCTAGGCTAGAAGATGCAGCCCTGGGTTCTCTCCTGAGAACAGGTGAGTAAATCGTAATTCGTAGCTCGGCTGATTTTAGAGGAATATTTGTACGTATCAAAAATGGACACTTAGAAACTTTTCTGCTAAAAACCACACAATGGATTCCTATTTTAGGAAAAACAAGTTACTGGTAAGTACGCTTAGAATTACTTTTCAGGGTCAGTGCTGGGCTAAAAGATGCAGCCCTGGGTTCTCTCCTGAGAACAGGAGAGGAAATTGGAATTCGTAGTTCGGCTGATTTTAGAGGAATATTTGTACGTTTCAAAAATGAACACTTAGAAACTTTTCTGCTGAAAACCACACAATGGATTACTATGGTAGGAAATACAAGTTACTGGTAAGTACGCTTAGAATTACTTTTCAGGGTCAGTGATGGCTAAAAGATGCAGCCCTGGGTTCTCTCCTGAGAACAGGTGAGTAAATCGTAATTCGTAGCTCGGCTGATTTTAGAGGAATATTTGTACGTTTCAAAAATAGACACTTAGAAACTTTTCTGTTGAAAACCACACAATGGATTCCTATGGAAAGAAATACAAGTTACTGGTAAGTACGCTTAAAATTACTTTTCAGGGTCAGTGCTGGGCTAAAAGATGCATCCCTGGGTTCTCTCCTGAGAACAGGTGAGTAAATCGGAATTCGTAGTTCGGCTGATTTTAGAGGAATATTTGTACGTTTCAAAAATGGACACATAGAAACTTTTCTGCTGAAAACCACACAATGGATTCCTATGGTAGGAAATACAAGTTACTGGTAAGTACGCTTAGAATTACTTTTCAGGGTCAGTGCTGGGCTAAAAGATGCGGCACTGGGTTCTCTCCTGATAACAGGTGAGGAAATTGGAATTAGTAGTTTGGCTGATTTTAGAGGAATATTTGTACGTTTCAAAAATGAACACTTAGAAAATTTTCTGCTGAAAACCACACAATGGATTCCTATGGTAGGAAATACAAGTTACTGGTAAGTACGCTAAGAATTACTCTTCAGGGTCAGTGCTGGGATAAAAGATGCAGCACTGGGTTCTCTCCTGAAAACAGGTGAGTAAATCGTGATTCGTAGTTCGGCTGATTTTAGAGGAATATTTGTACGTTTCAAAAATGAACACTTAGAAACTTTTCTGCTGAAAACCACACAATGGATTCCTATGGTAGGAAATACAAGTTACTGGTAAGTACGCTTAGAATTACTTTTCAGGGTCAGTGATGGCTAAAAGATGCAGCCCTGGGTTCTCTCCTGAGAACAGGTGAGTAAATCGTAATTCGTAGCTCGGCTGATTTTAGAGGAATATTTGTACGTTTCAAAAATGGACACTTAGAAACTTTTCTGCTGAAAACCATACAATGGATTCCTATGGAAAGAAATACAAGTTACTGGTAAGTACGCTTAAAATTACTTTTCAGGGTCAGTGCTGGGCTAAAAGATGCAGCCCTGGGTTCTCTCCTGAGAACAGGTGAGTAAATCGGAATTCGTAGTTCGGCTGATTTTAGAGGAATATTTGTACGTTTCAAAAATGGACACATAGAAACTTTTCTGCTGAAAACCACACAATGGATTCCTATGGTAGGAAATACAAGTTACTGGTAAGTACGCTTAGAATTACTTTTCAGGGTCAGTGCTGGGCTAAAAGATGCGGCACTGGGTTCTCTCCAGATAACAGGTGAGGAAATTGGAATTCGTAGTTCGGCTGATTTTAGAGGAATATTTGTACGTTTCAAAAATAAACAGAGAAAATTTTCTGCTGAAAACCAGACAATGGATTCCTATGGTAGGAAATACATGTTACTGGTAAGTACGCTTAGAATTACTTTACAGGGTCAGTGCTGGGCTAAAAGATGCAGCCCTGAGTTCTCTCCTGAGAACAGGTGAGTAAATCAGAATTCTTAGTTCGGCTGATTTTAGAGGAATATTTGTACGTTTCAAAAATGGACACTGAAACTTTTCTGCTGAAAACCACACAATGGATTCCTATAGAAGGATATACAAGTTACTGGCAAGTACGCTTAGAATTACTTTTCAGGGTCAGTGCTGGGCTAAAATATGCAGCACTGGGTTCTCTCCTGATAACAGGTGAGGAAATTGGAATTCGCAGTTCGGCTGATTTTAGAGGAATATTTGTACGTTTCAAAAATGGACACTTAGAAACTTTTCTGCTGAAAACCACACAATGGATTCCTATGGAAAGAAATACAGTTACTGGTAAGTACGCTTAGAATTACTTTTCAGGGTCAGTGCTGTGCTAGAAGATGCAGCCCTGGGTTCTCTCCTGAGAACAGGTGAGTAAATCGTAATTCGTAGCTCGGCTGATTTTAGAGGAATATTTGTACGTATCAAAAATGGACACTTAGAAACTTTTCTGCTAAAAACCAAACAATGGATTCCTAAGGTAGGAAATACAAGTTACTGGTAAGTACACTTAGAATTACTTTTCAGGGTCAGTGCTGGGCTAAAAGATGCGGCACTGGGTTCTCTCCTGATAACAGGTGAGGAAATTGGAATTCGTAGTTCGGCTGATTTTAGAGGAATATTTGTACGTTTCAAAAATGGACACTTAGAAACTTTTCTGCTGAAAACCACACAATGGATTCCTATAGAAAGAAATACAAGTTACTGGTAAGTACGCTTAGAATTTCTTTTCAGGGTCAGTGCTGGGCTAAAAGATGCAGCCCTGGGTTCTCTCCTGAGAACAGGTGAGTAAATCGGAATTAGTAGTTCGGCTGATTTTAGATGAATATTTGTACGTTTCAAAAATGGACACTTAGAAACTTTTCTGCTGAAAACCACACAATGGATTCCTATGGAAAGAAATACAAGTTACTGGTAAGTACGCTTAGAATTACTTTTCAGGGTCAGTGCTGGGCTAAAAGATGCAGCCCTGGGTTCTCTCCTGAGAACAGGTGAGTAAATCGTAATTTGTAGCTCGGCTGATTTTAGAGGAATATTTGTACGTTTCAAAAATGGACACTTAGAAACTTTTCTGCTAAAAACCAAACAATGGATTCCTATGGTAGGAAATACAAGTTACTGGTAAGTACGCTTAGAATTACTTTTCAGGGTCAGTGCTGTGCTAAAAGATGCGGCACTGGGTTCTCTCCTGATAACAGGTGAGGAAATTGGAATTCGTAGTTCGGCTGATTTTAGAGGAATATTTGTACGTTTCAAAAATGAACACAGAAACTTTTCTGCTGAAAACCACACAATGGATTCCTATGGTAGGAAATACAAGTTACTGGTAAGTACGCTTAGAATTACTTTTCAGGGTCAGTGCTGGGCTAAAAGATGCAGCCCTGGGTTCTCTCCTGAGAACAGGTGAGTAAATCGTAATTCGTAGCTCGGCTGATTTTAGAGGAATATTTGTACGTTTCAAAAATGGACACTTAGAAACTTTTCTGCTAAAAACCACACAATGGATTCCTATGGAAAGAAATACAAGTTACTGGTATGTACGCGTAGAATTACTTTTCAGGGTCAGTGCTGGGCTAAAAGATGCAGCCCTGGGTTCTCTCCTGAGAACAGGTGAGTAAATCGGAATTCGTAGTTCGGCTGATTTTAGAGGAATATTTGTACATTTCAAAAATGGACACTTAGAAACTTTTCTGCTGAAAACCACACAATGGATTCCTATGGAAAGAAATACAAGTTACTGGTAAGTATGCTTAGAATTACTTTTCAGGGTCAGTGCTTGGCTAAAAGATGCAGCCCTGGGTTCTCTCCTGAGAACAGGTGAGTAAATCGGAATTCGTAGTTCGGCTGATTTTAGAGGAATATTTGTACGTTTCAAAAATGGACACATAGAAACTTTTCTGCTGAAAACCACACAATGGATTCCTATGAAAGGAAATACAAGTTACTGGTAAGTACGCTTAGAATTACTTTTCAGGGTCAGTGCTGGGCTAAAAGATGCGGCACTGGGTTCTCTCCTGATAACAGGTGAGGAAATTGGAATTCGTAGTTCGGCTGATTTTAGAGGAATATTTGTACGTTTCAAAAATGAACACTAAGAAACTTTTCTGCTGAAAACCACACAATGGATTCCTATGAAAGGAAATACAAGTTACTGGTAAGTACGCTTAGAATTACTTTTCAGGGTCAGTGCTGGGCTAAAAGATGCGGCACTGGGTTCTCTCCTGATAACAGGTGAGGAAATTGGAATTCGTAGTTCGGCTGATTTTAGAGGAATATTTGTACGTTTCAAAAATGAACACTTAGAAACTTTTCTGCTGAAAACCACACAAAGGATTCCTATGGGAGGAAATACAAGTTACTGGTAAGTACGCTTAGAATTACTTTTCAGGGTCAGTGATGGCTAAAAGATGCAGCCCTGGGTTCTCTCCTGAGAACAGGTGAGTAAATCGTAATTCGTAGCTCGGCTGATTTTAGAGGACTATTTGTACGTTTCAAAAATGGACACTTAGAAACTTTTCTGCTGAAAACCACACAATGGATTCCTATGGAAAGAAATACAAGTTACTGGTAAGTACGCTTAAAATTACTTTTCAGGGTCAGTGCTGGGCTAAAAGATGCAGCCCTGGGTTCTCTCCTGAGAACAGGTGAGTAAATCGGAATTCGTAGTTCGGCTGATTTTAGAGGAATATTTGTACGTTTCAAAAATGGACACATAGAAACTTTTCTGCTGAAAACCACACAATGGATTCCTAAGGTAGGAAATACAAGTTACTGGTAAGTACGCTTAGAATTACTTTTCAGGGTCAGTGCTGGGCTAAAAGATGCGGCACTGGGTTCTCTCCTGATAACAGGTGAGGAAATTGGAATTCGTAGTTCGGCTGATTTTAGAGGAATATTTGTACGTTTCAAAAATGAACACTTAGAAACTTTTCTGCTGAAAACCACACAATGGATTCCTATGGTAGGAAATACAAGTTACTGGTAAGTACACTAAGAATTACTCTTCAGGGTCAGTGCTGGGCTAAAAGATGCAGCACTGGGTTCTCTCCTATTAACAGGTGAGGAAATTGGAATTCGCAGTTCGGCTGATTTTAGAGGAATATTGTACGTTTCAAAAATGGACACTTAGAAACTTTTCTGCTGAAAACCACAAAATGGATTCCTATGGAAAGAAATACAAGTTACTGGTAAGTACGCTTAGAATTACTTTTCAGGGTCAGTGCTGGGCTAAAAGATGCAGCCCTGGGTACTCTCCTGAAAACAGGTGAGTAAATCGTAATTCGTAGCTCGGCTGATTTTAGAGGAATATTTGTACGTTTCAAAAATGAACACTTAGAAACTTTTCTGCTAAAAACCAAACAATGGATTCCTATGGTAGGAAATACAAGTTACTGGTAAGTACGCTTGGAATTACTTTTCAGGGTCAGTGCTGGGCTAGAAGATGCAGCCCTGGGTTCTCTCCTGAGAACAGGTGAGTAAATCGTAATTCGTAGCTCGGCTGATTTTAGAGGAATATTTGTACGTATCAAAAATGGACACTTAGAAACTTTTCTGCTAAAAACCACACAATGGATTCCTATGGTAGGAAAAACAAGTTACTGGTAAGTACGCTTAGAATTACTTTTCAGGGTCAGTGCTGGGCTAAAAGATGCAGCCCTGGGTTCTCTCCTGAGAACAGGTGAGTAAATCGGAATTCGTAGTTTGGCTGATTTTAGAGGAATATTTGTACGTTTCAAAAATGGACACTGAAACTTTTCTGCTGAAAACCACACAATGGATTCCTATGGAAGGAAATACAAGTTACTGGCAAGTACACTTAGAATTACTTTTCTGGGTCAGTGCTAGGCTAGAAGATGCAGCCCTGGGTTCTCTCCTGAGAACAGGTGAGTAAATTGTAATTCGTAGCTCGGCTGATTTTAGAGGAATATTTGTACGTATCAAAAATGGACACTTAGAAACTTTTCTGCTAAAAACCACACAATGGATTCCTATTGTAGGAAAAACAAGTTACTGGTAAGTACGCTTAGAATTACTTTTCAGGGTCAGTGCTGGGCTAAAAGATGCAGCCCTGGGTTCACTCCTGAGAACAGGAGAGGAAATTGTAATTCGTAGTTCGGCTGATTTTAGAGGAATATTTGTACGTTTCAAAAATGAACACTTAGAAACTTTTCTGCTGAAAACCACACAATGAATTACTATGGTAGGAAATACAAGTTAATGGTAAGTACGCTTAGAATTACTTTTCAGGGTCAGTGATGGCTAAAAGATGCAGCCCTGGGTTCTCTCCTGAGAACAGGTGAGTAAATCGTAATTCGTAGCTCGGCTGATTTTAGAGGAATATTTGTACGTTTCAAAAATGGACACTTAGAAACTTTTCTGTTGAAAACCACACAATGGATTCCTATGGAAAGAAATACAAGTTACTGGTAAGTACGCTTAAAATTACTTTTCAGGGTCAGTGCTGGGCTAAAAGATGCATCCCTGGGTTCTCTCCTGAGAACAGGTGAGTAAATCGGAATTCGTAGTTCGGCTGATTTTAGAGGAATATTTGTACGTTTCAAAAATGGACACATAGAAACTTTTCTGCTGAAAACCACACAATGGATTCCTATGGTAGGAAATACAAGTTACTGGTAAGTACGCTTAGAATTACTTTTCAGGGTCAGTGCTGGGCTAAAAGATGCGGCACTGGGTTCTCTCCTGATAACAGGTGAGGAAATTGGAATTAGTAGTTCGGCTGATTTTAGAGGAATATTTGTACGTTTCAAAAATGAACACTTAGAAACTTTTCTGCTGAAAACCACACAATGGATTCCTATGGTAGGAAATACAAGTTACTGGTAAGTACGCTAAGAATTACTCTTCAGGGTCAGTGCTGGGATAAAAGATGCAGCACTGGGTTCTCTCCTGAAAACAGGTGAGTAAATCGTGATTCGTAGTTCGGCTGATTTTAGAGGAATATTTGTACGTTTCAAAAATGAACACTTAGAAACTTTTCTGCTGAAAACCACACAATGGATTCCTATGGTAGGAAATACAAGTTACTGGTAAGTACGCTTAGAATTACTTTTCAGGGTCAGTGATGGCTAAAAGATGCAGCCCTGGGTTCTCTCCTGAGAACAGGTGAGTAAATCGTAATTCGTAGCTCGGCTGATTTTAGAGGAATATTTGTACGTTTCAAAAATGGACACTTAGAAACTTTTCTGCTGAAAACCACACAATGGATTCCTATGGAAAGAAATACAAGTTACTGGTAAGTACGCTTAAAATTACTTTTCAGGGTCAGTGCTGGGCTAAAAGATGCAGCCCTGGGTTCTCTCCTGAGAACAGGTGAGTAAATCGGAATTCGTAGTTCGGCTGATTTTAGAGGAATATTTGTACGTTTCAAAAATGGACACATAGAAACTTTTCTGCTGAAAACCACACAATGGATTCCTATGGTAGGAAATACAAGTTACTGGTAAGTACGCTTAGAATTACTTTTCAGGGTCAGTGCTGGGCTAAAAGATGCGGCACTGGGTTCTCTCCAGATAACAGGTGAGGAAATTGGAATTCGTAGTTCGGCTGATTTTAGAGGAATATTTGTACGTTTCAAAAATAAACAGAGAAAATTTTCTGCTGAAAACCAGACAATGGATTCCTATGGTAGGAAATACATGTTACTGGTAAGTACGCTTAGAATTACTTTACAGGGTCAGTGCTGGGCTAAAAGATGCAGCCCTGAGTTCTCTCCTGAGAACAGGTGAGTAAATCAGAATTCTTAGTTCGGCTGATTTTAGAGGAATATTTGTACGTTTCAAAAATGGACACTGAAACTTTTCTGCTGAAAACCACACAATGGATTCCTATAGAAGGATATACAAGTTACTGGCAAGTACGCTTAGAATTACTTTTCAGGGTCAGTGCTGGGCTAAAATATGCAGCACTGGGTTCTCTCCTGATAACAGGTGAGGAAATTGGAATTCGCAGTTCGGCTGATTTTAGAGGAATATTTGTACGTTTCAAAAATGGACACTTAGAAACTTTTCTGCTGAAAACCACACAATGGATTCCTATGGAAAGAAATACAGTTACTGGTAAGTACGCTTAGAATTACTTTTCAGGGTCAGTGCTGTGCTAGAAGATGCAGCCCTGGGTTCTCTCCTGATAACAGGTGAGTAAATCGGAATTAGTAGTTCGGCGGATTTTAGAGGAATATTTGTACGTTTCAAAAATGGACACATAGAAACTTTTCTGCTGAAAACCACACAATGGATTCCTATGAAAGGAAATACAAGTTACTGGTAAGTACGCTTAGAATTACTTTTCAGGGTCAGTGCTGGGCTAAAAGATGCGGCACTGGGTTCTCTCCTGATAACAGGTGAGGAAATTGGAATTCGTAGTTCGGCTGATTTTAGAGGAATATTTGTACGTTTCAAAAATGAACACTTAGAAACTTTTCTGCTGAAAACCACACAATGGATTCCTATGGTAGGAAATACAAGTTACTGGTAAGTACGCTTAGAATTACTTTTCAGGGTCAGTGATGGCTAAAAGATGCAGCCCTGGGTTCTCTCCTGAGAACAGGTGAGTAAATCGTAATTCGTAGCTCGGCTGATTTTAGAGGAATATTTGTACGTTTCAAAAATGGACACTTAGAAACTTTTCTGCTGAAAACCACACAATGGATTCCTATGGAAAGAAATACAAGTTACTGGTAAGTACGCTTAAAATTACTTTTCAGGGTCAGTGCTGGGCTAAAAGATGCAGCCCTGGGTTCTCTCCTGAGAACAGGTGAGTAAATCGGAATTCGTAGTTCGGCTGATTTTAGAGGAATATTTGTACGTTTCAAAAATGGACACATAGAAACTTTTCTGCTGAAAACCACACAATGGATTCCTATGGTAGGAAATACAAGTTACTGGTAAGTACGCTTAGAATTACTTTTCAGGGTCAGTGCTGGGCTAAAAGATGCGGCACTGGGTTCACTCCTGATAACAGGTGAGGAAATTGGAATTCGTAGTTCGGCTGATTTTAGAGGAATATTTGTACGTTTCAAAAATGAACACTTAGATACTTTTCTGCTGAAAACCACACAATGGATTCCTATGGGAGGAAATACAAGTTACTGGTAAGTACGCTAAGAATTACTCTTCAGGGTCAGTGCTGGGCTAAAAGATGCAGCACTGGGTTCTCTCCTGAAAACAGGTGAGTAAATCGTAATTCGTAGTTCGGCTGATTTTAGAGGAATATTTGTACGTTTCAAAAATGAACACTTAGAAACTTTTCTGCTGAAAACCACAAAATGGATTCCTATGATAGGAAATACAAGTTACTGGTAAGTACGCTTAGAATTACTTTTCAGGGTCAGTGATGGCTAAAAGATGCAGCCCTGGGTTCTCTCCTGAGAACAGGTGAGTAAATCGTAATTCGTAGCTCGGCTGATTTTAGAGGAATATTTGTACGTTTCAAAAATGGACACTTAGAAACTTTTCTGCTGAAAACCACACAATGGATTCCTATGGAAAGAAATACAAGTTACTGGTAAGTACGCTTAAAATTACTTTTCAGGGTCAGTGCTGGGCTAAAAGATGCAGCCCTTGGTTCTCTCCTGAGAACAGGTGAGTAAATCGGAATTCGTAGTTCGGCTGATTTTAGAGGAATATTTGTACGTTTCAAAAATGGACACATAGAAACTTTTCTGCTGAAAACCACACAATGGATTCCTAAGGTAGGAAATACAAGTTACTGGTAAGTACGCTTAGAATTACTTTTCAGGGTCAGTGCTGGGCTAAAAGATGCGGCACTGGGTTCTCTCCTGATAACAGGTGAGGAAATTGGAATTCGTAGTTCGGCTGATTTTAGAGGAATATTTGTACATTTCAAAAATGAACACTTAGAAACTTTTCTGCTGAAAACCACAAAATGGATTCCTATGGTAGGAAATACAAGTTACTGGTAAGTACACTAAGAATTACTCTTCAGGGTCAGTGCTGGGCTAAAAGATGCAGCACTGGGTTCTCTCCTATTAACAGGTGAGGAAATTGGAATTCGCAGTTCGGCTGATTTTAGAGGAATATTGTACGTTTCAAAAATGGACACTTAGAAACTTTTCTGCTGAAAACCACACAATGGATTCCTATGGAAAGAAATACAAGTTACTGGTAAGTACGCTTAGAATTACTTTTCAGGGTCAGTGCTGGGCTAAAAGATGCAGCCCTGGGTACTCTCCTGAAAACAGGTGAGTAAATCGTAATTCGTAGCTCAGCTGATTTTAGAGGAATATTTGTACGTTTCAAAAATGAACACTTAGAAACTTTTCTGCTAAAAACCAAACAATGGATTCCTATGGTAGGAAATACAAGTTACTGGTAAGTACGCTTAGAATTACTTTTCAGGGTCAGTGCTGGGCTAGAAGATGCAGCTTTGGGTTCTCTCCTGAGAACAGGTGAGTAAATCGTAATTCGTAGCTCGGCTGATTTTAGAGGAATATTTGTACGTATCAAAAATGGACACTTAGAAACTTTTCTGCTAAAAACCACACAATGGATTCCTATGGTAGGAAAAACAAGTTACTGATAAGTACGCTTAGAATTACTTTTCAGGGTCAGTACTGGGCTAAAAGATGCAGCCCTGGGTTCTCTCCTGAGAACAGGTGAGTAAATCGGAATTCGTAGTTCGGCTGATTTTAGAGGAATATTTGTACGTTTCAAAAATGGACACTGAAACTTTTCTGCTGAAAACCACACAATGGATTCCTATGGAAGGAAATACAAGTTACTGGCAAGTACACTTAGAATTACTTTTCAGGGTCAGTGCTAGGCTAAAAGATGCAGCCCTGGGTTCTCTCCTGATAACAGGTGAGGAAATTGGAATTCGTAGTTCGGCTGATTTTAGAGGAATATTTGTACTTTCAAAAATGAACACTTAGAAACTTTTCTGCTGAAAACCACACAATGGATTCCTATGGTAGGAAATACAAGTTACTGGTAAGTACGCTTAGAATTACTTTTCAGGGTCAGTGCTGGGCTAAAATATGAAGCCCTGGGTTCTCTCCTGATAACAGGTGAGTAAATCGTAATTCGTAGTTCGGCTGATTTTAGAGCAATATTTGTACGTTTCAAAAATGGACACTTAGAAACTTTTCTGCTGAAAACCACACAATGGATTCCTATGGAAAGAAATACAAGTTACTGGTAAGTACGCTTAGAATAACTTTTCAGGGTCAGTGCTGGGCTAAAAGATGCAGCCCTGGGTTCTCTCCTGAGAACAGGTGAGTAAATCGGAATTCGTAGTTCGGCTGATTTTAGAGGAATATTTGTACGTTTCAAAAATGGACACATAGAAACTTTTCTGCTGAAAACCACACAATGGATTCCTATGATAGGAAATACAAGTTACTGGTAAGTACGCTTAGAATTACTTTTCAGGGTCAGTGCTGGGCTAAAAGATGCGGCACTGGGTTCTCTCCTGATAACAGGAGAGGAAATTGGAATTCGTAATTCGGCTGATTTTAGAGGAATATTTGTACATTTCAAAAATGAACACTTAGAAACTTTTCTGCTGAAAAACACACAATGGATTACTATGGTAGGAAATACAAGTTAATGGTAAGTACGCTTAGAATTACTTTTCAGGGTCAGTGATGGCTAAAAGATGCAGCCCTGGGTTCTCTCCTGAGAACAGGTGAGAAAATCGTAATTCGTAGCTCGGCTGATTTTAGAGGAATATTTGTACGTTTCAAAAATGGACACTTAGAAACTTTTCTGCTGAAAACCACACAATGGATTCCTATGGAAAGAAATACAAGTTACTGGTAAGTACGCTTAAAATTACTTTTCAGGGTCAGTGCTGGGCTAAAAGATGCATCCCTGGGTTCTCTCCTGAGAACAGGTGAGTAAATCGTAATTCGTAGTTCGGCTGATTTTAGAGGAATATTTGTACGTTTCAAAAATGGACACATAGAAACTTTTCTGCTGAAAACCACACAATGGATTCCTATGATAGGAAATACAAGTTACTGGTAAGTACGCTTAGAATTACTTTTCAGGGTCAGTGCTGGGCTAAAAGATGCGGCACTGGGTTCTCTCCTGATAACAGGTGAGGAAATTGGAATTAGTAGTTCGGCTGATTTTAGAGGAATATTTGTACGTTTCAAAAATGAACACTTAGAAACTTTTCTGCTGAAAACCACACAATGGATTCCTATGGTAGGAAATACAAGTTACTGGTAAGTACGCTAAGAATTACTCTTCAGGGTCAGTGCTGGGATAAAAGATGCAGCACTGGGTTCTCTCCTGAAAACAGGTGAGTAAATCGTGATTCGTAGTTCGGCTGATTTTAGAGGAATATTTGTACGTTTCAAAAATGAACACTTAGAAACTTTTCTGCTGAAAACCACACAATGGATTCCTATGGTAGGAAATACAAGTTACTGGTAAGTACGCTTAGAATTACTTTTCAGGGTCAGTGATGGCTAAAAGATGCAGCCCTGGGTTCTCTCCTGAGAACAGGTGAGTAAATCGTAATTCGTAGCTCGGCTGATTTTAGAGGAATATTTGTACGTTTCAAAAATGGACACTTAGAAACTTTTCTGCTGAAAACCACACAATGGATTCCTATGGAAAGAAATACAAGTTACTGGTAAGTACGCTTAAAATTACTTTTCAGGGTCAGTGCTGGGCTAAAAGATGCAGCCCTGGGTTCTCTCCTGAGAACAGGTGAGTAAATCGGAATTCGTAGTTCGGCTGATTTTAGAGGAATATTTGTACGTTTCAAAAATGGACACATAGAAACTTTTCTGCTGAAAACCACACAATGGATTCCTATGATAGGAAATACAAGTTACTGGTAAGTACGCTTAGAATTACTTTTCAGGGTCAGTGCTGGGCTAAAAGATGCGGCACTGGGTTCTCTCCTGATAACAGGTGAGGAAATTGGAATTCGTAGTTCGGCTGATTTTAGAGGAATATTTGTACGTTTCAAAAATGAACAGAGAAAATTTTCTGCTGAAAACCAGACAATGGATTCCTATGGTAGGAAATACATGTTACTGGTAAGTACGCTTAGAATTACTTTACAGGGTCAGTGCTGGGCTAAAAGATGCAGCCCTGAGTTCTCTCCTGAGAACAGGTGAGTAAATCTGAATTCTTAGTTCGGCTGATTTTAGAGGAATATTTGTACGTTTCAAAAATGGACACTGAAACTTTTCTGCTGAAAACCACACAATGGATTCCTATAGAAGGATATACAAGTTACTGGCAAGTACGCTTAGAATTACTTTTCAGGGTCAGTGCTGGGCTAAAATATGCAGCACTGGGTTCTCTCCTGATAACAGGTGAGGAAATTGGAATTCGCAGTTCGGCTGATTTTAGAGGAATATTTGTACGTTTCAAAAATGGACACTTAGAAACTTTTCTGCTGAAAACCACACAATGGATTCCTATGGAAAGAAATACAGTTACTGGTAAGTACGCTTAGAATTACTTTTCAGGGTCAGTGCTGTGCTAGAAGATGCAGCCCTGGGTTCTCTCCTGAGAACAGGTGAGTAAATCGTAATTCGTAGCTCGGCTGATTTTAGAGGAATATTTGTACGTATCAAAAATGGACACTTAGAAACTTTTCTGCTAAAAACCAAACAATGGATTCCTATGGTAGGAAATACAAGTTACTGGTAAGTACGCTTAGAATTACTTTTCAGGGTCAGTGCTGGGCTAAAAGATGCGGCACTGGGTTCACTCCTGATAACAGGTGAGGAAATTGGAATTCGTAGTTCGGCTGATTTTAGAGGAATATTTGTACGTTTCAAAAATGAACACTTAGAAACTTTTCTGCTGAAAACCACACAATGGATTCCTATGGGAGGAAATACAAGTTACTGGTAAGTACGCTAAGAATTACTCTTCAGGGTCAGTGCTGGGCTAAAAGATGCAGCACTGGGTTCTCTCCTGAAAACAGGTGAGTAAATCGTAATTCGTAGTTCGGCTGATTTTAGAGGAATATTTGTACGTTTCAAAAATGAACACTTAGAAACTTTTCTGCTGAAAACCACACAATGGATTCCTTTGATAGGAAATACAAGTTACTGGTAAGTACGCTTAGAATTACTTTTCAGGGTCAGTGATGGCTAAAAGATGCAGCCCTGGGTTCTCTCCTGAGAACAGGTGAGTAAATCGTAATTCGTTGCTCGGCTGATTTTAGAGGAATATTTGTACGATTCAAAAATGGACACTTAGAAACTTTTCTGCTGAAAACCACACAATGGATTCCTATGGAAAGAAATACAAGTTACTGGTAAGTACGCGTAGAATTTTCTTTTCAGGGTCAGTGCTGGGCTAAAAGATGCAGCCCTGGGTTCTCTCCTGAGAACAGGTGAGTAAATCGGAATTCGTAGTTCGGCTGATTTTAGAGGAATATTTGTATGTTTCAAAAATGGACACTGAAACTTTTCTGCTGAAAACCACACAATGGAATCCTATGGAAGGAAATACAAGTTACTGGCAAGTACACTTAGAATTACTTTTCAGGGTCAGTGCTGGGCTAAAAGATGCAGCCCTGGGTTCTCACCTGATAACAGGTGAGGAAATTGGAATTCGTAGTTCGGCTGATTTTAGAGGAATATTTGTACGTTTCAAAAATGAACACTTAGAAACTTTTCTTCTGAAAACCACACAATGGATTCCTATGGTAGGAAAAACAAGTTACTGATAAGTACGCTTAGAATTACTTTTCAGGGTCAGTACTGGGCTAAAAGATGCAGCCCTGGGTTCTCTCCTGAGAACAGGTGAGTAAATCGGAATTCGTAGTTCGGCTGATTTTAGAGGAATATTTGTACGTTTCAAAAATGGACACTGAAACTTATCTGCTGAAAACCACACAATGGATTCCTATGGAAGGAAATACAAGTTACTGGCAAGTACACTTAGAATTACTTTTCAGGGTCAGTGCTAGGCTAAAAGATGCAGCCCTGGGTTCTCTCCTGATAACAGGTGAGGAAATTGGAATTCGTAGTTCGGCTGATTTTAGAGGAATATTTGTACTTTCAAAAATGAACACTTAGAAACTTTTCTGCTGAAAACCACACAATGGATTCCTATGGTAGGAAATACAAGTTACTGGCAAGTACGCTTAGAATTACTTTTCAGGGTCAGTGCTGGGCTAAAATATGAAGCCCTGGGTTCTCTCCTGATAACAGGTGAGTAAATCGTAATTCGTAGTTCGGCTGATTTTAGAGCAATATTTGTACGTTTCAAAAATGGACACTTAGAAACTTTTCTGCTGAAAACCACACAATGGATTCCTATGGAAAGAAATACAAGTTACTGGTAAGTACGCTTAGAATAACTTTTCAGGGTCAGTGCTGGGCTAAAAGATGCAGCCCTGGGTTCTCTCCTGAGAACAGGTGAGTAAATCGGAATTCGTAGTTCGGCTGATTTTAGAGGAATATTTGTACGTTTCAAAAATGGACACATAGAAACTTTTCTGCTGAAAACCACACAATGGATTCCTATGATAGGAAATACAAGTTACTGGTAAGTACACTTAGAATTACTTTTCAGGGTCAGTGCTGGGCTAAAAGATGCGGCAATGGGTTCTCTCCTGATAACAGGAGAGGAAATTGGAATTCGTAGTTCGGCTGATTTTAGAGGAATATTTGTACGTTTCAAAAATGAACACTTAGAAACTTTTCTGCTGAAAACCACACAATGGATTACTATGGTAGGAAATACAAGTTAATGGTAAGTACGCTTAGAATTACTTTTCAGGGTCAGTGATGGCTAAAAGATGCAGCCCTGGGTTCTCTCCTGAGAACAGGTGAGTAAATCGTAATTCGTAGCTCGGCTGATTTTAGAGGAATATTTGTACGTTTCAAAAATGGACACTTAGAAACTTTTCTGCTGAAAACCACACAATGGATTCCTATGGAAAGAAATACAAGTTACTGGTAAGTACGCTTAAAATTACTTTTCAGGGTCAGTGCTGGGCTAAAAGATGCATCCCTGGGTTCTCTCCTGAGAACAGGTGAGTAAATCGGAATTCGTAGTTCGGCTGATTTTAGAGGAATATTTGTACGTTTCAAAAATGGACACATAGAAACTTTTCTGCTGAAAACCACACAATGGATTCCTATGATAGGTAATACAAGTTACTGGTAAGTACGCTTAGAATTACTTTTCAGGGTCAGTGCTGGGCTAAAAGATGCGGCACTGGGTTCTCTCCTGATAACAGGTGAGGAAATTGGAATTAGTAGTTCGGCTGATTTTAGAGGGATATTTGTACGTTTCAAAAATGAACACTTAGAAACTTTTCTGCTGAAAACCACACAATGGATTCCTATGGTAGGAAATACAAGTTACTGGTAAGTACGCTAAGAATTACTCTTCAGGGTCAGTGCTGGGATAAAAGATGCAGCACTGGGTTCTCTCCTGAAAACAGGTGAGTAAATCGTGATTCGTAGTTCGGCTGATTTTAGAGGAATATTTGTACGTTTCAAAAATGAACACTTAGAAACTTTTCTGCTGAAAACCACACAATGGATTCCTATGGTAGGAAATACAAGTTACTGGTAAGTACGCTTAGAATTACTTTTCAGGGTCAGTGATGGCTAAAAGATGCAGCCCTGGGTTCTCTCCTGAGAACAGGTGAGTAAATCGTAATTCGTAGCTTGGCTGATTTTAGAGGAATATTTGTACGTTTCAAAAATGGACACTTAGAAACTTTTCTGCTGAAAACCACACAATGGATTCCTATGGAAAGAAATACAAGTTACTGGTAAGTACGCTTAAAATTACTTTTCAGGGTCAGTGCTGGGCTAAAAGATGCAGCCCTGGGTTCTCTCCTGAGAACAGGTGAGTAAATCGGAATTCGTAGTTCGGCTGATTTTAGAGGAATATTTGTACGTTTCAAAAATGGACACATAGAAACTTTTCTGCTGAAAACCACACAATGGATTCCTATGGTAGGAAATACAAGTTACTGGTAAGTACGCTTAGAATTACTTTTCAGGGTCAGTGCTGGGCTAAAAGATGCGGCACTGGGTTCTCTCCTGATAACAGGTGAGGAAATTGGAATTCGTAGTTCGGCTGATTTTAGAGGAATATTTGTACGTTTCAAAAATGAACAGAGAAAATTTTCTGCTGAAAACCAGACAATGGATTCCTATGGTAGGAAATACATGTTACTGGTAAGTACGCTTAGAATTACTTTACAGGGTCAGTGCTGGGCTAAAAGATGCAGCCCTGAGTTCTCTCCTGAGAACAGGTGAGTAAATCAGAATTCTTAGTTCGGCTGATTTTAGAGGAATATTTGTACGTTTCAAAAATGGACACTGAAACTTTTCTGCTGAAAACCACACAATGGATTCCTATAGAAGGATATACAAGTTACTGGCAAGTACGCTTAGAATTACTTTTCAGGGTCAGTGCTGGGCTAAAATATGCAGCACTGGGTTCTCTCCTAATAACAGGTGAGGAAATTAGAATTCGCAGTTCGGCTGATTTTAGAGGAATATTTGTACGTTTCAAAAATGGACACTTAGAAACTTTTCTGCTGAAAACCACACAATGGATTCCTATGGAAAGAAATACAGTTACTGGTAAGTACGCTTAGAATTACTTTTCAGGGTCAGTGCTGTGCTAGAAGATGCAGCCCTGGGTTCTCTCCTGAGAACAGGTGAGTAAATCGTAATTCGTAGCTCGGCTGATTTTAGAGGAATATATGTACGTATCAAAAATGGACACTTAGAAACTTTTCTGCTAAAAACCAAACAATGGATTCCTATGGTAGGAAATACAAGTTACTGGTAAGTACGCTTAGAATTACTTTTCAGGGTCAGTGCTGGGCTAAAAGATGCGGCACTGGGTTCACTCCTGATAACAGGTGAGGAAATTGGAATTCGTAGTTCGGCTGATTTTAGAGGAATATTTGTACGTTTCAAAAATGAACACTTAGAAACTTTTCTGCTGAAAACCACACAATGGATTCCTATGGGAGGAAATACAAGTTACTGGTAAGTACGCTAAGAATTACTCTTCAGGGTCAGTGCTGGGCTAAAAGATGCAGCATTGGGTTCTCTCCTGAAAACAGGTGAGTAAATCGTAATTCGTAGTTTGGCTGATTTTAGAGGAATATTTGTACGTTTCAAAAATGAACACTTAGAAACTTTTCTGCTGAAAACCACACAATGGATTCCTATGATAGGAAATACAAGTTACTGGTAAGTACGCTTAGAATTACTTTTCAGGGTCAGTGATGGCTAAAAGATGCAGCCCTGGGTTCTCTCCTGAGAACAGGTGAGTAAATCGTAATTCGTAGCTCGGCTGATTTTAGAGGAATATTTGTACGATTCAAAAGTGGACACTTAGAAACTTTTCTGCTGAAAACCACACAATGGATTCCTATGGAAAGAAATACAAGTTACTGGTAAGTACGCGTAGAATTTTCTTTTCAGGGTCAGTGCTGGGCTAAAAGATGCAGCCCTGGGTTCTCTCCTGAGAACAGGTGAGTAAATCGGAATTCGTAGTTAGGCTGATTTTAGAGGAATATTTGTATGTTTCAAAAATGGACACTGAAACTTTTCTGCTGAAAACCACACAATGGATTCCTATGGAAGGAAATACAAGTTACTGGCAAGTACACTTAGAATTACTTTTCAGGGTCAGTGCTGGGCTAAAAGATGCAGCCCTGGGTTCTCACCTGATAACAGGTGAGGAAATTGGAATTCGTAGTTCGGCTGATTTTAGAGGAATATTTGTACGTTTCAAAAATGAACACTTAGAAACTTTTCTTCTGAAAACCACACAATGGATTCCTATGGTAGGAAATACAAGTTACTGGTAAATACGCTTAGAATTACTTTTCAGGGGCAGTGCTGGACTAAAAGATGCAGCCCTGGGTTCTCTCCTGAGAACAGGTGAGTAAATCGGAATTAGTAGTTCGGCTGATTTTAGAGGAATATTTGTACGTTTCAAAAATGGACACTAAAACTTTTCTGCTGAAAACCACACAATGGATTCCTATGGTAGGAAATACAAGTTACTGGTAAGTACGCTTAGAATTACTTTTCAAGGTCAGTGCTGGGCTAAAAGATGCGGCCCTGGGTTCTCTCCTGATAACAGGTGAGGAAATTGGAATTCGTAGTTCGGCTGGTTTTAGAGGAATATTTGTACGTTTCAAAAATGAACACTTAGAAACTTTTCTGCTGAAAACCACACAATGGATTCCTATGGTAGGAAATACAAGTTACTGGTAAGTACGCTTAGAATTACTTTTCAAGGTCAGTGATGGCTAAAAGATGCAGCCCTGGGTTCTCTCCTGAGAACAGGTGAGTAAATCGTAATTCGTAGCTCGGCTGATTTTAGAGGAATATTTGTACGATTCAAAAATGGACACTTAGAAACTTTTCTGCTGAAAACCACACAATGGATTCCTATGGAAAGAAATACAAGTTACTGGTAAGTACGCGTAGAATTACTTTTCAGGGTCAGTGCTGGGCTAAAAGATGCAGCCCTGGGTTCTCTCCTGAGAACAGGTGAGTAAATCGGAATTCGTAGTTCGGCTGATTTTAGAGGAATATTTGTACGTTTCAAAAATGGACACTGAAACTTTTCTGCTGAAAACCACACAATGGATTCCTATGGAAGGAAATACAAGTTACTGGCAAGTACACTTAGAATTACTTTTCAGGGTCAGTGCTGGGCTAAAAGATGCAGCCCTGCGTTCTCACCTGATAACAGGTGAGGAAATTGGAATTCGTAGTTCGGCTGATTTTAGAGGAATATTTGTACGTTTCAAAAATGGACACTGAAACTTTTCTGCTAAAAACCACACAATGGATTCCTATGGTAGGAAATACAAGTTACTGGTAAGTACGCTTAGAATTACTTTTCAGGGTCAGTGCTGGGCTAAAAGATGCAGCCCTGGGTTCTCTCCTTAGAACAGGTGAGTAAATCGTAATTCGTAGCTCGGCTCATTTTAGAGGAATATTTGTACATTTCTAAAATGGACACTTTGAAACTTTTCTGCTGAAAATCACACAATGGATTCCTATGGAAGGAAATACAAGTTACTGGTAAGTACGCTTAGAATTACTTTTCAGGGTCAGAGCTAGGCTAAAAGATGCAGCCCTGGGTTCTCTCCTGAGAACAGGTGAGTAAATCGGAATTCGTAGTTCGGCTGATTTTAGAGGAATATTTGTACGTTTCAAAAATGGACACTGAAACTTTTCTGCTGAAAACCACACAATGGATTCCTATGGAAGGAAATACAAGTTACTGGCAAGTATGCTTAGAATTACTTTTCAGGGTCAGTGCTGGGCTAAAATATGCAGGCCTAGGTTCTCTCCTGATAACAGGTGAATAAATCGTAATTCGTAGTTCGGCTGATTTTAGAGGAATATTTGTACGTTTCAAAAATGGACACTTAGAAACTTTTCTGCTGAAAACCACACAATGGATTCCTATTGAAGTAAATACAAGTTACTGGTAAGTACGCTTAGAATTACTTTTTAGGGTCAGTGCTGGGCTAAAAGATGCAGCCCTGGGTTCTCTCCTGAGAACAGGTGAGTAAATCGTAATTCGTAGCTCGGCTGATTTTAGAGGAATATTTGTACGTTTCAAAAATGGACACTTAGAAACTTTTCTGCTGAAAACCACACAATGGATTCCTATGGAAAGAAATACAAGTTACTGGTATGTACGCTTAGAATCACTTTTCAGGGTCAGTGCTGGGCTAAAAGATGCAGCCCTGGGTTCTCTCCTGAGAACAGGTGAGTAAATCGGAATTCGTAGTTCGGCTGATTTTAGAGGAATATTTGTAATTTTCAAAAATGGACACTGAAACTTTTCTGCTGAAAACCACACAATGGATTCCTATGGAAGGAAATACAAGTTACTGGTAAGTACGCTTAGAATTACTTTTTAGGGTCAGTGCTGGGCTAAAAGATGCAGCCCTGGGTTCTCTCCTGAGAACAGGTGAGTAAATCGGAATTAGTAGTTCGGCTGATTTTAGAGGAATATTTGTACGTTTCAAAAATGGACACTTAGAAACTTTTCTGCTGAAAACCACACAATGGATTCCTATGCTAGGAAATACAAGTTACTGGTAAGTACGCTAAGAATTACCCTTCAGGGTCAGTGCTGGGCTAAAAGATGCAGCACTGGGTTCTCTCCTGATAACAGGTGAGGAAATTGGAATTCGCAGTTCCGCTGATTTTAGAGGAATATTGTACGTTTCAAAAATGGACACTTAGAAACTTTTCTGCTGAAAACCACACAATGGATTCTTATGGAAAGAAATACAAGATACTGGTAAGTACGCTTAGAATTACTTTTCAGGGTCAGTGCTGGGCTAAAAGATGTAGCCCTGGGTACTCTCCTGAAAACAGGTGAGTAAATCGTAATTCGTAGCTCGGCTGATTTTAGAGGAATATTTGTACGTTTCAAAAATGGACACTTAGAAACTTTTCTGCTAAAAACCAAACAATGGATTCCTATGGTAGGAAATACAAGTTACTGGTAAGTACGCTTAGAATTACTTTTCAGGGTCAGTGCTGGGCTAAAAGATGCAGCACTGGGTTCTCTCCTGATAACAGGTGAGGAAATTGGAATTCGTAGTTGGGCTGATTTTAGAGGAATATTTGAACGTTTCAAAAATGAACACAGAAACTTTTCTGCTGAAAACCACACAATGGATTCCTATGGTAGGAAATACATGTTACTGGTAAGTACGCTTAGAATTACTTTACAGGGTCAGTGCTGGGCTAAAAGATGCAGCCCTGGGTTCTCTCCTGATAACAGGTGAGGAAATTGGAATTCGCAGTTCGGCTGATTTTAGAGGAATATTTGTACGTTTCAAAAATGGACACTTAGAAACTTTTCTGCTGAAAACCACACAATGGATTCCTATGGAAAGAAATACAGTTACTGGTAAGTACACTTAGAATTACTTTTCAGGGTCAGTGCTGGGCTAGAGATGCAGCCCTGGGTTCTCTCCTGAGAACAGGTGAGTAAATCGTAATTCGTAGCTCGGCTGATTTTAGAGGAATATTTGTACGTATCAAAAATGGACACTTAGAAACTTTTCTGCTAAAAACCACACAATGGATTCCTATGGTAGGAAAAACAAGTTACTGGTAAGTACGCTTAGAATTACTTTTTAGGGTCAGTGCTGGGCTAAAAGATGCAGCCCTGGGTTCTCTCCTGAGAACAGGTGAGTAAATCGGAATTCGTAGTTCGGCTGATTTTAGAGGAATATTTGTACGTTTCAAAAATGGACACTGAAACTTTTCTGCTGAAAACCACACAATGGATTCTATGGAAGGAAATACAAGTTACTGGCAAGTACGCTTAGAATTATTTTTCAGGGTCAGTGCTGGGCTAAAATGTGCAGCCCTGGGTTCTCTCCTGATAACAGGTGAGGAAATTGGAATTCGCAGTTCGGCTGATTTTAGAGGAATATTTGTACGTTTCAAAAAAGGACACTTAGAAACTTTTCTGCTGAAAACCACACAATGGATTCCTATGGAAAGAAATACAGTTACTGGTAAGTACACTTAGAATTACTTTTCAGGGTCAGTGCTGGGCTAGAGATGCAGCCCTGGGTTCTCTCCTGAGAACAGGTGAGTAAATCGTAATTCGTAGCTCGGCTGATTTTAGAGGAATATTTGTACGTTTCAAAAATGGACACTTAGAAACTTTTCTGCTAAAAACCACACAATGGATTCCTATGGTAGGAAAAACAAGTTACTGGTAAGTACGCTTAGAATTACTTTTTAGGGTCAGTGCTGGGCTAAAAGATGCAGCCCTGGGTTCTCTCCTGAGAACAGGTGAGTAAATCAGAATTCGTAGTTCGGCTGATTTTAGAGGAATATTTGTACGTTTCAAAAATGGACACTGAAACTTTTCTGCTGAAAACCACACAATGGATTCCTATGGAAGGAAATACAAGTTACTGGCAAGTACGCTTAGAATTACTTTTCAGGGTCAGTGCTGGGCTAAAATGTGCAGCCCTGGGTTCTCTCCTGATAACAGGTGAGTAAATCGGAATTAGTAGTTCGGCTGATTTTAGATGAATATTTGTACGTTTCAAAAATGGACACTTAGAAACTTTTCTGCTGAAAACCACACAATGGATTCCTATGGAAAGAAATACAAGTTACTGGTAAGTACGCTTAGAATTACTTTTCAGGGTCAGTGCTGGGCTAAAAGATGCAGCCCTGGGTTCTCTCCTGAGAACAGGTGAGTAAATCGTAATTCGTAGCTCGGCTGATTTTAGAGGAATATTTGTACGTTTCAAAAATGGACACTTAGAAACTTTTCTGCTAAAAACCAAACAATGGATTCCTATGGTAGGAAATACAAGTTACTGGTAAGTACGCTTAGAATTACTTTTCAGGGTCAGTGCTGTGCTAAAAGATGCGGCACTGGGTTCTCTCCTGATAACAGGTGAGGAAATTGGAATTCGTAGTTCGGCTGATTTTAGAGGAATATTTGTACGTTTCAAAAATGAACACAGAAACTTTTCTGCTGAAAACCACACAATGGATTCCTATGGTAGGAAATACAAGTTACTGGTAAGTACGCTTAGAATTACTTTTCAGGGTCAGTGCTGCGCTAAAAGATGCAGCCCTGGGTTCTCTCCTGAGAACAGATGAGTAAATCGTAATTCGTAGCTCGGCTAATTTTAGAGGAATATTTGTACGTTTCAAAAATGGACACTTAGAAACTTTTCTGCTAAAAACCACACAATGGATTCGTATTGAAAGAAATACAAGTTACTGGTATGTACGCGTAGAATTACTTTTCAGGGTCAGTGCTGGGCTAAAAGATGCAGCCCTGGGTTCTCTCCTGAGAACAGGTGAGTAAATCGGAATTCGTAGTTCGGCTGATTTTAGAGGAATATTTGTATGTTTCAAAAATGGACACTGAAACTTTTCTGCTGAAAACCACACAATGGATTCCTATGGAAGGAAATACAAGTTACTGGCAAGTACACTTAGAATTATTTTTCAGGGTCAGTGCTAGGCTAAAAGATGCAGCCCTGGGTTCTCTCCTGATAACAGGTGAGGAAATTGGAATTCGTAGTTCGGCTGATTTTAGAGGAATATTTGTACTTTCGAAAATGAACACTTAGAAACTTTTCTGCTGAAAACCACACAATGGATTCCTATGGTAGGAAATACAAGTTACTGGTAAGTACGCTTAGAATTACTTTTCAGGGTCAGTGCTGGGCTAAAATATGAAGCCCTGGGTTCTCTCTTGATAACAGGTGAGTAAATCGTAATTCGTAGTTCGGCTGATTTTAGAGGAATATTTGTACGTATCAAAAATGGACACTTAGAAACTTTTCTGCTAAAAACCACACAATGGATTCCTATGGTAGGAAAAACAAGTTACTGGTAAGTACGCTTAGAATTACTTTTCAGGGTCAGTGCTGGGCTAAAATATGAAGCCCTGGGTTCTCTCCTGAGAACAGGTGAGTAAATCGTAATTCGTAGCTCGGCTGATTTTAGAGGAATATTTGTACGTATCAAAAATGGACACTTAGAAACTTTTCTGCTAAAAACCACACAATGGATTCCTATGGTAGGAAAAACAAGTTACTGGTAAGTACGCTTAGAATTACTTTTCAGGGTCAGTGCTGGGCTAAACGATGCAGCTCTGGGTTCTCTCCTGAGAACAGGTGAGTAAATCGGAATTCGTAGTTCGGCTGATTTTAGAGGAATATTTGTACGTTTCAAAAATGGACACTGAAACTTTTCTGCTGAAAACCACACAAGGGATTCCTATGGAAGGAAATACAAGTTACTGGCAAGTACACTTAGAATTACTTTTCAGGGTCAGTGCTAGGCTAAAAGATGCAGCCCAGGGTTCTCTCCTGATAACAGGTGAGGAAATTGGAATTCGTAGTTCGGCTGATTTTAGAGGAATATTTGTACTTTCAAAAATGAACACTTAGAAACTTTTCTGCTGAAAACCACACAATGGATTCCTATGGTAGGAAATACAAGTTACTGGTAAGTACGCTTGGAATTACTTTTCAGGGTCAGTGCTGGGCTAAAATATGAAGCCCTGGGTTCTCTCCTGATAACAGGTGAGTAAATCGTAATTCGTAGTTCGGCTGATTTTAGAGGAATATTTGTACGTTTCAAAAATGGACACTTAGAAACTTTTTTGCTGAAAACCACACAATGGATTCCTAAGGAAAGAAATACAAATTACTGGTAAGTACGCTTAGAATTACTTTTCAGGGTCAGTGCTGGGCTAAAAGATGCAGCCCTGGGTTCTCTCCTGAGAACAGGTGAGTAAATCGGAATTCGTAGTTCGGCTGATTTTAGAGGAATATTTGTACGTTTCAAAAATGGACACATAGAAACTTTTCTGCTGAAAACCACACACTGGATTCCTATGGTAGGAAATACAAGTTACTGGTAAGTACGCTTAGAATTACTTTTCAGGGTCAGTGCTGGGCTAAAAGATGCGGCACTGGGTTCTCTCCTGATAACAGGTGAGGAAATTGGAATTCGTAGTTCGGCTGATTTTAGAGGAATATTTGTATGTTTCAAAAATGAACACTTAGAAACTTTTCTGCTGAAAACCACACAATGGATTCCTATGGTAGGAAATACAAGTTACTGGTAAGTACGCTTAGAATTACTTTTCAGGGTCAGTGATGGCTAAAAGATGCAGCCCTGGGTTCTCTTCTGAGAACAGGTGAGTAAATCGTAATTCGTAGCTCGGCTGATTTTAGAGGAATATTTGTACGTATCAAAAATGGACACTTAGAAACTTTTCTGCTAAAAACCACACAATGGATTCCTATGGTAGGAAAAACAAGTTACTGGTAAGTACGCTTAGAATTACTTTTCAGGGTCAGTGCTGGGCTAAACGATGCAGCCCTGGGTTCTCTCCTGAGAACAGGTGAGTAAATCGGAATTCGTAGTTCGGCTGATTTTAGAGGAATATTTGTACGTTTCAAAAATGGACACTGAAACTTTTCTGCTGAAAACCACACAATGGATTCCTATGAAAGGAAATACAAGTTACTGGCAAGTACACTTAGAATTACTTTTCAGGGTCAGTGCTAGGCTAAAAGATGCAGCCCTGGGTTCTCTCCTGATAACAGGTGAGGAAATTGGAATTCGTAGTTCGGCTGATTTTAGAGGAATATTTGTACTTTCAAAAATGAACACTTAGAAACTTTTCTGCTGAAAACCACACAATAGATTCCTATGGTAGGAAATACAAGTTACTGGTAAGTACGCTTAGAATTACTTTTCAGGGTCAGTGCTGGGCTAAAATATGAAGCCCTGGGTTCTCTCCTGATAACAGGTGAGTAAATCGTAATTCGGAGTTCGGCTGATTTTAGAGGAATATTTGTACGTTTCAAAAATGGACACTTAGAAACTTTTCTGCTGAAAACCACACAATGGATTCCTATGGAAAGAAATACAAGTTACTGGTAAGTATGCTTAGAATTACTTTTCAGGGTCAGTGCTGGGCTAAAAGATGCGGCACTGGGTTCTCTCCTGATAACAGGTGAGGAAATTGGAATTCGTAGTTCGGCTGATTTTAGAGGAATATTTGTACGTTTCAAAAATGAACACTTAGAAACTTTTCTGCTGAAAACCACACAATGGATTCCTATGGTAGGAAATACAAGTTACTGGTAAGTACGCTTAGAATTACTTTTCAGGGTCAGTGATGGCTAAAAGATGCAGCCCTGGGTTCTCTCCTGAGAACAGGTGAGTAAATCGTAATTCGTAGCTCGGCTGATTTTAGAAGAATATTTGTACGTTTCAAAAATGGACACTTAGAAACTTTTCTGCCGAAAACCACACAATGGATTCCTATGGAAAGAAATACAAGTTACTGGTAAGTATGCTTAGAATTACTTTTCAGGGTCAGTGCTGGGCTAAAAGATGCAGCCCTGGGTTCTCTCCTGAGAACAGGTGAGTAAATCGGAATTCGTAGTTCGGCTGATTTTAGAGGACTATTTGTACGTTTCAAAAATGGACACATAGAAACTTTTCTGCTGAAAACCACACAATGGATTCCTATGGTAGGAAATACAAGTTACTGGTAAGTACGCTTAGAATTACTTTTCAGGGTCAGTGCTGGGCTAAAAGATGCGGCACTGGGTTCTCTCCTGATAACAGGTGAGGAAATTGGAATTCGTAGTTCGGCTGATTTTAGAGGAATATTTGTACGTTTCAAAAATGAACACTTAGAAACTTTTCTGCTGAAAACCACACAATGGATTCCTATTGTAGGAAATACAAGTTACTGGTAAGTACGCTAAGAATTACTCTTCAGGGTCAGTGCTGGGCTAAAAGATGCAGCACTGGGTTCTCTCCTGATAACAGGTGAGGAAATTGGAATTCACGGTTTGGCTGATTTTAGAGGAATATTGTACGTTTCAAAAATGGACACTTAGAAACTTTTCTGCTGAAAACCACACAATGGATTCCTATGGAAAGTAATACAAGTTACTGGTAAGTACGCTTAGAATTACTTTTCAGGGTCAGTGCTGGGCTAAAAGATGCAGCCCTAGGTACTCTCCTGAAAACAGGTGAGTAAATCGTAATTCGTAGCTCGGCTGATTTTAGAGGAATATTTGTACGTTTCAAAAATGGACACTTAGAAACTTTTCTGCTAAAAACCAAACAATGGATTCCTATAGTAGGAAATACAAGTTACTGGTAAGTACGCTTAGAATTACTTTTCAGGGTCAGTGCTGGGCTAAAAGATGCGGCACTGGGTTCTCTCCTGATAACAGGTGAGGAAATTGGAATTCGTAGTTCGGCTGATTTTAGAGGAATATTTGTACGTTTCAAAAATGAACACAGAAACTTTTCTGCTGAAAACCACACAATGGATTCCTATGGTAGGAAATACATGTTACTGGTAAGTACGCTTAGAATTACTTTACAGGGTCAGTGCTGGGCTAAAAGATGCAGCCCTGGGTTCTCTCCTGAGAACAGGTGAGTAAATCAGAATTCTTAGTTCGGCTGATTTTAGAGGAATATTTGTACATTTCAAAAATGGACACTGAAACTTTTCTGCTGAAAACCACACAATGGATTCCTATGGAAGGATATACAAGTTACTGGCAAGTACGCTTAGAATTACTTTTCAGGGTCAGTGCTGGGCTAAAATATGCAGCACTGGGTTCTCTCCTGATAACAGGTGAGGAAATTGGAATTTGCAGTTCGGCTGATTTTAGAGGAATATTTGTACGTTTCAAAAATGGACACTTAGAAACTTTTCTGCTGAAAACCACACAATGGATTCCTATGGAAAGAAATACAGTTACTGGTAAGTACGCTTAGAATTACTTTTCAGGGTCAGTGCTAGGCTAGAAGATGCAGCCCTGGGTTCTCTCCTGAGAACAGGTGAGTAAATCGTAATTCGTAGCTCGTCTGATTTTAGAGGAATATTTGTACGTATCAAAAATGGACACTTAGAAACTTTTCTGCTAAAAACCACACAATGGATTCCTATGGTAGGAAAAACAAGTTACTGGTAAGTACGCTTAGAATTACTTTTCAGGGTCAGTGCTGGGCTAAAAGATGCAGCCCTGGGTTCTCTCCTGAGAACAGGTGAGTAAATCGTAATTCGTAGTTCGGCTGATTTTAGAGGAATATTTGTACGTTTCAAAAATGGACACTGAAACTTTTCTGCTGAAAACCACACAATGGATTCCTATGGAAGGACATACAAGTTACTGGCAAGTACGCTTAGAATTACTTTTCAGGGTCAGTGCTGGGCTAAAATGTGCAGCCCTGGGTTCTCTCCTGATAACAGGTGAGTAAATCGCAATACGTAGTTCGGCTGATTTTAGAGGAATATTTGTACGTTTCAAAAATGGACACTTAGAAACTTTTCTGCTGAAAACCACACAATGGATTCCTATAGAAAGAAATACAAGTTACTGGTAAGTACGCTTAGAATTTCTTTTCAGGGTCAGTGCTGGGCTAAAAGATGCAGCCCTGGGTTCTCTCCTGAGAACAGGTGAGTAAATCGGAATTAGTAGTTCGGCTGATTTTAGATGAATATTTGTACGTTTCAAAAATGGACACTTAGAAACTTTTCTGCTGAAAACCACACAATGGATTCCTATGGAAAGAAATACAAGTTACTGGTAAGTACGCTTAGAATTACTTTTCAGGGTCATTGCTGGGCTAAAAGATGCAGCCCTGGGTTCTCTCCTGAGAACAGGTGAGTAAATCGTAGTTCGTAGCACGGCTGATTTTAGAGGAATATTTGTACGTTTCAAAAATGGACACTTAGAAACTTTTCTGCTAAAAACCAAACAATGGATTCCTATGGTAGGAAATACAAGTTACTGGTAAGTACGCTTAGAATTACTTTTCAGGGTCAGTGCTGTGCTAAAAGATGCGGCACTGGGTTCTCTCCTGATAACAGGTGAGGAAATTGGAATTCGTAGTTCGGCTGATTTTAGAGGAATATTTGTACGTTTCAAAAATGAACACAGAAACTTTTCTGCTGAAAACCACACAATGGATTCCTATGATAGGAAATACAAGTTACTGGTAAGTACGCTTAGAATTACTTTTCAGGGTCAGTGCTGGGCTAAAAGATGCAGCCCTGGGTTCTCTCCTGAGAACAGGTGAGTAAATCGTAATTCGTAGCTCGGCTGATTTTAGAGGAATATTTGTACGTTTAAAAAATGGACACTTAGAAACTTTTCTGCTGAAAACCACACAATGGATTCCTATGGTAGGAAATACAAGTTACTGGCAAGTACGCTTAGAATTACTTTTCAGGGTCAGTGCTGGGCTAAAATGTGCAGCCGTGGGTTCTCTCCTGATAACAGGTGAGTAAATCGCAATTCGTAGTTCGGCTGATTTTAGAGGAATATTTGTACGTTTCAAAAATGGACACTTAGAAACTTTTCTGCTGAAAACCACACAATGGATTCCTATAGAAAGAAATACAAGTTACTGGTAAGTACGCTTAGAATTACTTTTCAGGGTCAGTGCTGGGCTAAAAGATGCAGCCCTGGGCTCTCTCCTGAGAACAGGTGAGTAAATCGTAATTCGTAGCACGGCTGATTTTAGAGGAATATTTGTACGTTTCAAAAATGGACACTTAGAAACTTTTCTGCTAAAAACCAAACAATGGATTCCTATGGTAGGAAATACAAGTTACTGGTAAGTACGCTTAGAATTACTTTTCAGGGTCAGTGCTGTGCTAAAAGATGCGGCACTGGGTTCTCTCCAGATAACAGATGAGGAAATTGGAATTCGTAGTTCGGCTGATTTTAGAGGAATATTTGTACGTTTCAAAAATGAACACAGAAACTTTTCTGCTGAAAACCACACAATGGATTCCTATGGTAGGAAATACAAGTTACTGGTAAGTACGCTTAGAATTACTTTTCAGGGTCAGTGCTGGGCTAAAAGATGCAGCCCTGGGTTCTCTCCTGAGAACAGGTGAGTAAATCGTAATTCGTAGCTCGGCTGATTTTAGAGGAATATTTGTATGTTTCAAAAATGGACACTTAGAAACTTTTCTGCTAAAAACCACACAATGGATTCCTATGGAAAGAAATACAAGTTACTGGTATGTACGCGTAGAATTACTTTTCAGGGTCAGTGCTGGGCTAAAAGATGCAGCCCTGGGTTCTCTCCTGAGAACAGGTGAGTAAATCGTAATTCGTAGCTCGGCTGATTTTAGAGGAATATTTGTACGTTTCAAAAATGGACACTTAGAAACTTTTCTGCTAAAAACCAAACAATGGATTCCTATGGTAGGAAATACAAGTTACTGGTAAGTACGCTTAGAATTACTTTTCAGGGTCAGTGCTGTGCTAAAAGATGCGGCACTGGGTTCTCTCCTGATAACAGGTGAGGAAATTGGAATTCGTAGTTCGGCTGATTTTAGAGGAATATTTGTACGTTTCAAAAATGAACACAGAAACTTTTCTGCTGAAAACCACACAATGGATTCCTATGGTAGGAAATACAAGTTACTGGTAAGTACGCTTAGAATTACTTTTCAGGGTCAGTGCTGGGCTAAAAGATGCAGCCCTGGGTTCTCTCCTGAGAACAGGTGAGTAAATCGTAATTCGTAGTTCGGCTGATTTTAGAGGAATATTTGTACGTTTCAAAAATGAACACAGAAACTTTTCTGCTGAAAACCACACAATGGATTCCTATGATAGGAAATACAAGTTACTGGTAAGTACGCTTAGAATTACTTTTCAGGGTCAGTGCTGGGCTAAAAGATGCAGCCCTAGGTTCTCTCCTGAGAACAGGTGAGTAAATCGTAATTCGTAGCTCGGCTGATTTTAGAGGAATATTTGTACGTTTCAAAAATGGACACTTAGAAACTTTTCTGCTAAAAACCACACAATGGATTCCTTTTTTTTTTTTTTTTTTTTTTTTTTTTTTATTATTGAAACTGAAGGTGTCATACAGCATTCATGTTAATACAGAAAGTATCGCATTGAAAGTACCAAAGCATCTCAAATACAATAAACCAAAATCTTTGTACAATAACAAAAACAAAAGCAAATTAAAAGTAACCAGAGTGAAAAGAGAGTCAAAAAAAGTTTTCCCAAATTTTGTCGAATTTTCTCCCCCCGCCAATCCTTGCTGCATAGTTACGCTCACTAATCTTAACTCTGTGCATTTTACGCAACCATTCATAAAAGGATGGAGTCTGAGTTGATCGCCAATTCTGAAGGAGCAATGATCTTGCCACTGCCATACAAATAAACAGAAGTTTAGCATATGAGACAGAGATATTTAGATTCTGATCCAGACCGTGCAGCATCAAATTGGAATTTAAAGATATCTGGATATGAAAAATAGAGGATAAAAAAGCTAGAATATCTCTCCAGAAATCTTTAATCATGCAACATTCAACTATAACGTGTGTCCAGTTAGCGGGGGCAAAACTTTGACAACGAAAGCAAATCGGAGCAGAATTACTAGACATTTTGGCAATTACCGCCGGGGTATAGTAGAGGAGCCATTTCCCAAAAAATATCATTCTACGCCAATTGGCTCCCCGTAAAATGGAAAAATTATATTTATTAATAGTCCGCCACGTCGTTGAAGATAGAACCTGCTTTTCGTGTTCCCACCATTTTTTAACTGCTTTCGATTCTAAATCGTCTTGTTTGATCTGAGCAAGATGACGTTTCCACTCACCAGGTTTCCTTATTAAAGTACTATTAAACAAGAGATCGTTGTTAAAAGGGGAAATCTGAGTAAAGGAGGTGGGAGCAAACGGCTGTAAAAGTTTATAGATTAAATGATAAGACCCGGCTAACAGAAAGTTGCCTGAAAGTAGTAAGCGCATCTCGGGCGGAGTTAACCACCTAGAATGATGTAAAAAGTCGCCTATTGTGCTAAAGCCGGCTTTAGACCAATAGCGCATTAACTGCGGGCTTACCCCCTGCCCTTTTGAGGAGAGTAAATTAATCAACGAGGAGGAGGTATTGAAAAGAGAGAGAGAGTATCGACTAATCAAAGCCTTACGCTTCATAAAAAACCAAGCAATTATTTTATACCTAACCAATTTTGGAGATTTGGGTATTTGAAGAGGGGAGGATATTTGACTCTCTGAAAAGATTAAATCGAAAAAAAAACTAACATAATCATTTGGAATCGAAGTAGGGACCTTGAAACGAGTTAAGTACTGAGCAAAATAGGCGTAATAATACTCTCTAATGTTTGGAAGTGCAAGACCGCCATTATCTAAACCCTCATAGAGGGTAGTCAACGCAATCCGGGGCTTTTTATGTGACCAGAGAAAGCTTGAGAATAAGGATTCTATTTTAGAAAAAAAAGACCCTGGGAGAGAACACGGAATTGTTGAAAACAGAAAATTAAACAGTGGTAAAATGGACATTTTAATCAGGGCGACTCTACCTAGTAATGATAAAGGTAATTTATTCCAGCGAGTTAACATCGAACGAACCCTATGGAGAAGAGGGACAAAATTCAAACCGAAAAGATCTGTAACTGAAGAAGAAAAAATCACCCCCAAATATCTTTTAGGTTTATTATTTAAGCAACCGCGTAGATCCGGATATAGTTCTGGAACGTGATTGCCACAAATCAATATTTCGGTCTTTTTCTTATTAATCCTGTAACCCCCAAAAGATTCATATTGCTCAAAAATCCGAAATGCCTGAGCTTGAGACTGCAAATCGGATTTAATGAGCAACATGATGTCGTCAGCATAAAGTTTTATTTTAGACATAAATGGGATTGGGGGTGAGATCTCTGCAGACTTTCGAATAGCTATTGCGAGGGGTTCGATAAAAAAGGCAAAAAGAATCGGTGATAAGGGACACCCCTGACGAGTTCCACGATTAACTGCAACAGATCCAACCGAATGTGAATTAATAATAATATTGGCTTTAGCACCAGAATAAAGATTACGAATGAAGTTAATAATGATACCTGGAATATGGAAGTGCTGCAAAATAATAAAAAGTGTCTCCCAAACCACCAAATCGAAAGCTTTTTCGGCATCGAATAACAAAATAAGTGCAGGGATTCTCTGTGTCTCCAGGTAATCCAAAGCTTCTGCCAGATAGTGAGTGTTAGTCATAAGCTGTCTACCAGTAATAAAACCGTTTTGGTCTGTATGGATCAAATCCGACGAGATGCGGTTGAATCGAATAGCCAATAGTTTAGTGACGATCTTGTAGTCCGAATTTAGAAGAGTAATGGGGCGATATGAATTAGGATCAGTAGCATCTTTCCCCTTCTTCAAGAAACTGACCACAGTGCCCTCGCGAAAAGAGTCAGGGATTGAGGCGCCAGACAACATAGAGTTGAGCAAAAGTAAGAACAAATTAGAGAAAGAAGGAAGAAAAACCTTAAAAAACTCTGCAGGCAGTCCATCCGGACCGGCAGCTTTCCCTGATGGAAGATTTTTCACCACCCCCTCTATCTCTTCCAAAGAAAATCCATCTGCCATGGTTAAATCTTCGGGGTGGGAGAGAGAAGGAATCTCAGCCTGCCGTAAGAAGGAGTTTAATTTAGACTGGTTGATTTTTAGCTGGTGTGAATATATATTTTGATAATGACAATGCATTATCGAACCTATTTTATCTGGGTCTGTTGTTGATTGATGTGAGACCGGACATTTTAACTCCCGAATTAAATTAGATGCTGCTTGTTCCTTGGCCTGCCAAGCCAAGAATCTCCCAGTAAAATTACTTTCTTCATATATTTTTTGATAATGGGTACGAAAGAATGCCTCGCCCTGCTCATATAAAAAAGTAGTATATTTATGTTTAGCGTCAATTAATTGTTCTTTAACCAATCGTGAGGGATTTTGTTGCCTTTGGACGCTAAGTGTCTGTATGCGAGATTCCAATAGTTTGATTTGAGCCCTGGATACCTTTAACATAGCCGCATCTTTCGCTATAATGAATCCGCGAATAAAAGCCTTTAAGGCATCCCAAATTATACTTATACGGGCAGTGCCCATATTAAGAGTTATAAAGTCTTGAATCTTGTTTTTTAATTCAGAGACCCATTTATCATCATTGAGATAAGCTCTATTGAAGACCCATCTTTTAGGGGATCTTCTAATATCCCCAAAAACGAACTCCCGAATAAGCATAGCGTGATCTGAGAATACATTAAACACCGTATTACAAAAGCCGAGTTTAAGGTTACGTGAAGCTATAAAAAAATCAATGCGGGATGAGGATTTAAATCTGCCCGACCAGCAAGTATAATCTCTTTTAGAAGGATTATCAGCCCGCCAGTGATCAGAGAGATCGAATAGTTTAATATAATGTGAGATGGTTTGAAAGACTTTCGGTTTGAGTTGTTTGGATAATTGGGATGATGTATCCAAATGCGGATCCATTAACAAATTAAAGTCACCACCAATCACGATATCACCTGAGACCATCAATAGAGACTGAAACAAGTCTTCATACAAACTAGCATCGTCTGTTAAAGGTCCGTAACAGCATACAAAGATAAAAGGTCTCTGCCTGGTTTTGACTCTGCATAAGACCCAGCACCAACGTCCTGCACCACCCTGTTGTGATTGAATAATATCTGCACATAGGTTCTTATTCAAGAATATTGCCACCCCACGCTGAGATACATCACATGATGCAAAGCACCGAAACGAAGCCCAGGATTTAAGCATAGAGAACCTATCTAGTTTGGAAGAGGGAATATGAGTCTCCTGTAACAAAATAACGGAGGGATTCTCAGCTTTTAACCAAACTTCCATAGCGCGTCTTTTCTTAATATTATTTAAGCCATTAACATTCAAAGAAAGCAACTTCAAACTCTCCTTATTAGACATTAAAATCGGAGTTGAATTGTCTGTAGAGAATTATCTGCTCTTGGCCCCTTAAATACAATGAATACATGTTAACAAATGGACAAAATAAGTAAATATAGTCAGACACAATCAGTTTCCTTTTAGTTTCCACCCAGCCACCACCCACAACCCAAACACCCGCAACCACACCGCCACCACCCCCCCAAACCCCACCCTCCAATGGCCTAGCTACCTCCCTCCACGCTGACCAGAGGATCCTAACCCACACCATTGGGGCGACCTGTTGACACCCCCTAGGCTACCTGAGTTGCCTGACTCCCGCAGACTCCACAGACCCCCCCCTGACCCTGTGCCCGCATCTCGGATATGAAAAAGGGAAAAAACAAAAGGGGAAAAGGAAGAACCTTAAATTATACAGATGAAATCTCCTTGAGGAGATCCTGTGCCGCTGATATATCAGAAATCATAAAAAATTTTCCTTTAACTAGCACTTTAAGCTTGGACTGCTGGGCGATCGTCGCTTGAGCCCCTTTAGCTTTAAAGAGACCCAACATTTGAACAAACTCCTTTCTTCTCCGGGCGGCAGAGGCAGACATATCTGAGAAGATACGGCATTTGACAGTCTCGGTAACAAAAAATTGTCTTTTCTGAATTGCCGCTGAAAGGATAGTCTCTTTGACCCGGATATCAGAAAAATTAAGTAGTATTGTTCGGGGAAGGGAGGAGTTTGGAAAAGGCTGAGCAGGAACGCGGTGAGCGCGTGTAATAGATAAGTCGCCTTCATAGTCGGGGATCACTTTAGATTTTAAAAAGGATGTTGCCCATTGCACCGTATTGGAGCCTTCAAGACCTTCTGGAACCCCAACTATCCGAAGGTTTGATCTACGATTGTAATTTTCCAAATCATCCAATTTATGTTCAAACGAACGTGTGCACACAGAAAGGTGTTTAACATCTCTTTTAACCTCCGTCATCTGATCCTCCAGACTAGAAATACGAGTTTCAGCCTCTTGGAGACGAACCGGAAATGTAGAAAAGAGAGCCTCCATTTTCTCTAACCGTTGATGAATTGAAGCTAGCTCTGCCCTTTGAGCCCTCTTAAGTTCTCGAACTTCGTCAAGAATCAAATTTAACATGTCTTTAACTGACATCTGAATCTCCCCAACAGTCTTAGTGTCAAGATCTAACAAGGGGCTTGAAGAGCCGGGAGAACTCAGATTAGCAGAATGGGCAGGAGTATCTGGCGGTTTGTCGGTCAGTAATGGAGCTGTACTTTCCAGGGAGAAAGCCTCTGAGACTGTATGCAGGTACGTCGAGGAGTTGTCTTTCTCTTTTGGTAATGATGATGAAGTTGCTGAAAGTACAGGAGGATTGGGGTTATTGGGGGAGTCTGAGGAGGAAGTTGGAAGCGCAGAGTCTGAGGAGAGCGCTGGATTCTTTTTGTCGAAAAGAGGAAATGGTTTGGTCCCCTTCAACGCATCCATGGCTCTGTCTTGCTTAGACGAATGGCCTGGAATAGGAGTTAAAGGAGCCACCTCTACAGTATGCGATGGCTCTGCGTCCAGAGTTAGAGATTCGCCCAGAGATACCTCCAATTCCTCGGAACTCTCAGAGCTGTTGACCCTAACTCTTGCGTCTCCTACAGCAGCATCCGAGCTGGGACTATTGGCAGCGTTATGGCCCAATAATTTGGCTGCATTTTTGGCTTCTCTAGCCTGAAGACGAAGAACTTTGGCCTTGCGTGTGTTAAGCAGTTTGCCCATATTGAACCAAGCAAAAGAAAAAGCCCTTACACCGACTAGAGTGCAGATAAAGTTAAGGGCCCGCTCTTACGGGCCTCGTCTCCTCTCTTCGCCTCTCCCCCAAAGTCTGAAAGTCCAAAAAAACCCCAATGAGGATAATGCCGCCCTCAGCAGGATTACTGCCCAGCAAGTCACAAGCCAAAAGCCAGAAGCAACGAGCCAAAAGCCAGAGGCCGCAAGCCGACAAGATGGCAGATCCGAAAAGAAAAAAACAGGAATACTCAGTTCATGACCAACTCACTGCGTGCTACTGCTGCCATAGAAGAATAGCCAACTGAGTGAAGCAGTTTTGAAAACGTTGTCTGCAGTCGGCTGAATCACCCGCCGCCTCACTCACAGCGTCGCATCACCTTGCAGCCTCGTCGTCAGCCACAAAGCCCAAAGCTGTAGTGGAGCTGTAATCGATGCCAGAGCCGTCCTACTGCAAGCAGCACATCCAGAAGCGGTCACGCTGTCCCGCTTTCACGGCCAAAAAGAAAGGAAATCCGAGCGCTGAGTCGTCCGCTATCTTCCGCTATCTGCTGGTGCCGTCCGCCATTGACCGCCGCGCCCACCGGCGTCCGCAGCACACGTTCTGCACGGGTCAAGGAAGGAGGAGCCAGGAGCCGGGAGTCAGCGAGCCTCAGGTGAGAGCGGAGGCGTGGTTCTCCATCTCCCTGCCGCAAACTCCCCACACAATGGATTCCTATGGAAAGAAATACAAGTTACTGGTATGTACGCGTAGAATTACTTTTCAGGGTCAGTGCTGGGCTAAAAGATGCAGCCCTGGGTTCTCTCCTGAGAACAGGTGAGTAAATCGTAATTCGTAGCTCGGCTGATTTTAGAGGAATATTTGTACGTTTCAAAAATAAACACTTAGAAACTTTTCTGCTGAAAACCACACAATGGATTCCTATGGTAGGAAATACAAGTTACTGGCAAGTACGCTTAGAATTACTTTTCAGGGTCAGTGCTGGGCTAAAATGTGCAGCCGTGGGTTCTCTCCTGATAACAGGTGAGTAAATCGCAATTTGTAGTTCGGCTGATTTTAGAGGAATATTTGTACGTTTCAAAAATGGACACTTAGAAACTTTTCTGCTGAAAACCACACAATGGATTCCTATAGAAAGAAATACAAGTTACTGGTAAGTACGCTTAGAATTACTTTTCAGGGTCAGTGCTGGGCTAAAAGATGCAGCCCTGGGCTCTCTCCTGAGAACAGGTGAGTAAATCGTAATTCGTAGCACGGCTGATTTTAGAGGAATATTTGTACGTTTCAAAAATGGACACTTAGAAACTTTTCTGCTAAAAACCAAACAATGGATTCCTATGGTAGGAAATACAAGTTACTGGTAAGTACGCTTAGAATTACTTTTCAGGGTCAGTGCTGTGCTAAAAGATGCGGCACTGGGTTCTCTCCAGATAACAGATGAGGAAATTGGAATTCGTAGTTCGGCTGATTTTAGAGGAATATTTGTACGTTTCAAAAATGAACACAGAAACTTTTCTGCTGAAAACCACACAATGGATTCCTATGGTAGGAAATACAAGTTACTGGTAAGTACGCTTAGAATTACTTTTCAGGGTCAGTGCTGGGCTAAAAGATGCAGCCCTGGGTTCTCTCCTGAGAACAGGTGAGTAAATCGTAATTCGTAGCTCGGCTGATTTTAGAGGAATATTTGTACGTTTCAAAAATGGACACTTAGAAACTTTTCTGCTAAAAACCACACAATGGATTCCTATGGAAAGAAATACAAGTTACTGGTATGTACGCATAGAATTACTTTTCAGGGTCAGTGCTGGGCTAAAAGATGCAGCCCTGGGTTCTCTCCTGAGAACAGGTGAGTAAATCGTAATTCGTAGCTCGGCTGATTTTAGAGGAATATTTGTACGTTTCAAAAATGGACACTGAAACTTTTCTGCTGAAAACCACACAATGGATTCCTATGGAAGGAAATACAAGTTACTGGCAAGTACACTTAGAATTACTTTTCAGGGTCAGTGCTAGGCTAAAAGATGCAGCCCTGGGTTCTCTCCTGATAACAGGTGAGGAAATTGGAATTCGTAGTTCGGCTGATTTTAGAGGAATATTTGTACTTTCAAAAATGAACACTTAGAAACTTTTCTGCTGAAAACCACACAATGGATTCCTATGGTAGGAAATACAAGTTACTGGTAAGTACGCTCAGAATTACTTTTCAGGGTCAGTGCTGGGCTAAAATATGAAGCCCTGGGTTCTCTCCTGAGAACAGGTGAGTAAATCGTAATTCGTAGCTCGGCTGATTTTAGAGGAATATTTGTACGTTTCAAAAATGGACACTGAAACTTTTCTGCTGAAAACCACACAATGGATTCCTATGGAAGGAAATACAAGTTACTGGCAAGTACACTTAGAATTACTTTTCAGGGTCAGTGCTAGGCTAAAAGATGCAGCCCTGGGTTCTCTCCTGATAACAGGTGAGGAAATTGGAATTCGTAGTTCGGCTGATTTTAGAGGAATATTTGTACTTTCAAAAATGAACACTTAGAAACTTTTCTGCTGAAAACCACACAATGGATTCCTATGGTAGGAAATACAAGTTACTGGTAAGTACGCTCAGAATTACTTTTCAGGGTCAGTGCTGGGCTAAAATATGAAGCCCTGGGTTCTCTCCTGATAACAGGTGAGTAAATCGTAATTCGTAGTTCGGCTGATTTTAGAGGAATATTTGTACATTTCAAAAATGGACACTTAGAAACTTTTCTGCTGAAAGCCACACAATCGATTCCTATGGAAAGAAATACAAGTTACTGGTAAGTACGCTTAGAATTACTTTTCAGGGTCAGTGCTGGGCTAAAAGATGCAGCCCTGGGTTCTCTCCTGAGAACAGGTGAGTAAAACGGAATTCGTAGTTTGGCTGATTTTAGAGGAATATTTGTACGTTTCAAAAATGGACACATAGAAACTTTTCTGCTGAAAACCACACAATGGATTCCTATGGTAGGAAATACAAGTTACTGGTAAATACGCTTAGAATTACTTTACAGGGTCAGTGCTGGGCTAAAAGATGCAGCCCTGGGTTCTCTCCTGAGAACAGGTGAGTAAATCGTAATTCGTAGCTCGGCTGATTTTAGAGGAATATTTGTACGTTTCAAAAATGGACACTTAGAAACTTTTCTGCTGAAAACCACACAATGGATTCCTATGGAAAGAAATACAGTTACTGGTAAGTACGCTTAGAATTACTTTTCAGGGTCAGTGCTGGGCTCGAAGATGCAGCCCTGGGTTCTCTCCTGAGAACAGGTGAGTAAATCGTAATTCGTAGCTCGGCTGATTTTAGAGGAATATTTGTACGTATCAAAAATGGACACTTAGAAACTTTTCTGCTCAAAACCACACAATGGATTCCTATGGTAGGAAAAACAAGTTACTGGTAAGTACGCTTAGAATTACTTTTCAGGGTCAGTGCTGGGCTAAAAGATGCAGCCCTGGGTTCTCTCCTGAGAACAGGTGAGTAAATCGTAATTCGTAGTTCGGCTGATTTTAGAGGAATATTTGTACGTTTCAAAAATGGACACTGAAACTTTTCTGCTGAAAACCACACAATGGATTCCTATGGAAGGAAATACAAGTTACTGGCAAGTACGCTTAGAATTACTTTTCAGGGTCAGTGCTGTGCTAAAAGATGCGGCACTGGGTTCTCTCCTGATAACAGGTGAGGAAATTTGAATTCGTAGTTTGGCTGATTTTAGAGGAATATTTGTACGTTTCAAAAATGAACACAGAAACTTTTCTGTTGAAAACCACACAATGGATTCCTATGGTAGGAAATACAAGTTACTGGTAAGTACGCTTAGAATTACTTTTCAGGGTCAGTGCTGGGCTAAAAGATGTAGCCCTGGGTTCTCTCCTGAGAACAGGTGACTAAATCGTAATTCGTAGCTCGGCTGATTTTAGAGGAATATTTGTACGTTTCAAAAATGGACAATTAGAAACTTTTCTGCTAAAAACCACACAATGGATTCCTATGGAAAGAAATACAAGTTACTGGTATGTACGCGTAGAATTACTTTTCAGGGTCAGTGCTGGGCTAAAAGATGCAGCCCTGGGTTCTCTCCTGAGAACAGGTGAGTAATTTGTAATTCGTAGCTCGGCTGATTTTAGAGGAATATTTGTACTTTTCAAAAATGGACACTGAAACTTTTCTGCTGAAAACCACACAATGGATTCCTATGGAAGGAAATACAAGTTACTGGCAAGTACACTTAGAATTACTTTTCAGGGTCAGTGCTAGGCTAAAAGATGCAGCCCTGGGTTCTCTCCTGATAACAGGTGAGGAAATTGGAATTCGTAGTTCGGCTGATTTTAGAGGAATATTTGTACTTTCAAAAATGAACACTTAGAAACTTTTCTGCTGAAAACCACACAATGGATTCCTATGGTAGGAAATACAAGTTACTGGTAAGTACGCTCAGAATTACTTTTCAGGGTCAGTGCTGGGCTAAAATATGAAGCCCTGGGTTCTCTCCTGATAACAGGTGAGTAAATCGTAATTCGTAGTTCGGCTGATTTTAGAGGAATATTTGTACGTTTCAAAAATGGACACTTAGAAACTTTTCTGCTGAAAGCCACACAATTGATTCCTATGGAAAGAAATACAAGTTACTGGTAAGTACGCTTAGAATTACTTTTCAGGGTCAGTGCTGGGCTAAAAGATGCAGCCCTGGGTTCTCTCCTGAGAACAGGTGAGTAAATCGGAATTTGTAGTTCGGCTGATTTTAGAGGAATATTTGTACGTTTCAAAAATGGACACATAGAAACTTTTCTGCTGAAAACCACACAATGGATTCCTATGGTAGAAAATACAAGTTACTGGTAAGTACGCTTAGAATTACTTTTCAGGGTCAGTGCTGGGCTAAAAGATGCGGCACTGGGTTCTCTCCTGATAACAGGTGAGGAAATTGGAATTCGTAGTTCGGCTGATTTTAGAGGAATATTTGTACGTTTCAAAAATGAACACTTAGAAACTTTTCTGCTGAAAACCACACAATGGATTCCTATGGTAGGAAATACAAGTTACTGGTAAGTACGCTTAGAATTACTTTTCAGGGTCAGTGATGGCTAAAAGATGCAGCCCTGGGTTCTCTCCTGAGAACAGGTGAGTAAATCGTAATTCGTAGCTCGGCTGATTTTAGAGGAATATTTGTACGTTTCAAAAATGGACACTTAGAAACTTTTCTGCTGAAAACCACACAATGGATTCCTAAGGAAAGAAATACAAGTTACTGGTAAGTGCGCTTAGAATTACTTTTCAGGGTCAGTGCTGGGCTCGAAGATGCAGCCCTCGGTTCTCTCCTGAGAACAGGTGAGTAAATCGTAATTCGTAGCTCGGCTGATTTTAGAGGAATATTTGTACGTATCAAAAATGGACACTTAGAAACTTTTCTGCTCAAAACCACACAATGGATTCCTATGGTAGGAAAAACAAGTTACTGGTAAGTACGCTTAGAATTACTTTTCAGGGTCAGTGCTGGGCTAAAAGATGCAGCCCTGGGTTCTCTCCTGAGAACAGGTGAGTAAATCGTAATTCGTAGTTCGGCTGATTTTAGAGGAATATTTGTACGTTTCAAAAATGGACACTGAAACTTTTCTGCTGAAAACCACACAATGGATTCCTATGGAAGGAAATACAAGTTACTGGCAAGTACGCTTAGAATTACTTTTCAGGGTCAGTGCTGGGCTAAAATGTGCAGCCCTGGGTTCTCTCCTGATAACAGGTGAGTAAATCGCAATTCGTAGTTCGGCTGATTTTAGAGGAATATTTGTACGTTTCAAAAATGGACACTTAGAAACTTTTCTGCTGAAAACCACACAATGGATTCCTATAGAAAGAAATACAAGTTACTGGTAAGTACGCTTAGAATTTCTTTTCAGGGTCAGTGCTGGGCTAAAAGATGCAGCCCTGGGTTCTCTCCTGAGAACAGGTGAGTAAATTGTAATTCGTAGCTCTGCTGATTTTAGAGGAATATTTGTACGTTTCAAAAATGGACACTTAGAAACTTTTCTGCTAAAAACCAAACAATGGATTCCTATGGTAGGAAATACAAGTTACTGGTAAGTACGCTTAGAATTACTTTTCAGGGTCAGTGTTCTGCTAAAAGATGCGGCACTGGGTTCTCTCCTGATAACAGGTGAGGAAATTGGAATTCGTAGTTCGGCTGATTTTAGAGGAATATTTGTACGTTTCAAAAATGAACACAGAAACTTTTCTGCTGAAAACCACACAATGGATTCCTATGGTAGGAAATACAAGTTACTGGTAAGTACGCTTAGAATTACTTTTCAGGGTCAGTGCTGGGCTAAAAGATGCAGCCCTGGGTTCTCTCCTGAGAACAGGTGAGTAAATCGTAATTCGTAGCTCGGCTGATTTTAGAGGAATATTTGTACGTTTCAAAAATGGACACTTAGAAACTTTTCTGCTAAAAACCACACAATGGATTCCTATGGAAAGAAATACAAGTTACTGGTATGTACGCGTAGAATTACTTTTCAGGGTCAGTGCTGGGCTAAAAGATGCAGCCCTGGGTTCTCTCCTGAGAACAGGTGAGTAAATCGTAATTCGTAGCTCGGCTGATTTTAGAGGAATATTTGTACGTTTCAAAAATGGACACTTAGAAACTTTTCTGCTAAAAACTAAACAATGGATTCCTATGGTAGGAAATACAAGTTACTGGTAAGTACGCTTAGAATTACTTTTCAGGGTCAGTGCTGTGCTAAAAGATGCGGCACTGGGTTCTCTCCTGATAACAGGTGAGGAAATTTAAATTCGTAGTTTGGCTGATTTTAGAGGAATATTTGTACGTTTCAAAAATGAACACAGAAACTTTTCTGTTGAAAACCACACAATGGATTCCTATGGTAGGAAATACAAGTTACTGGTAAGTACGCTTAGAATTACTTTTCAGGGTCAGTGCTGGGCTAAAAGATGTAGCCCTGGGTTCTCTCCTGAGAACAGGTGAGTAAATCGTAATTCGTAGCTCGGCTGATTTTAGAGGAATATTTGTACGTTTCAAAAATGGACAATTAGAAACTTTTCTGCTAAAAACCACACAATGGATTCCTATGGAAAGAAATACAAGTTACTGGTATGTACGCGTAGAATTACTTTTCAGGGTCAGTGCTGGGCTAAAAGATGCAGCCCTGGGTTCTCTCCTGAGAACAGGTGAGTAAATTGTAATTCGTAGCTCGGCTGATTTTAGAGGAATATTTGTACTTTTCAAAAATGGACACTGAAACTTTTCTGCTGAAAACCACACAATGGATTCCTATGGAAGGAAATACAAGTTACTGGCAAGTACACTTAGAATTACTTTTCAGGGTCAGTGCTAGGCTAAAAGATGCAGCCCTGGGTTCTCTCCTGATAACAGGTGAGGAAATTGGAATTCGTAGTTCGGCTGATTTTAGAGGAATATTTGTACTTTCAAAAATGAACACTTAGAAACTTTTCTGCTGAAAACCACACAATGGATTCCTATGGTAGGAAATACAAGTTACTGGTAAGTACGCTCAGAATTACTTTTCAGGGTCAGTGCTGGGCTAAAATATGAAGCCCTGGGTTCTCTCCTGATAACAGGTGAGTAAATCGTAATTCGTAGTTCGGCTGATTTTAGAGGAATATTTGTACGTTTCAAAAATGGACACTTAGAAACTTTTCTGCTGAAAGCCACACAATCGATTCCTATGGAAAGAAATACAAGTTACTGGTAAGTACGCTTAGAATTACTTTTCAGGGTCAGTGCTGGGCTAAAAGATGCAGCCCTGGGTTCTCTCCTGAGAACAGGTGAGTAAATCGGAATTTGTAGTTCGGCTGATTTTAGAGGAATATTTGTACGTTTCAAAAATGGACACAGAAACTTTTCTGCTGAAAACCACACAATGGATTCCTATGGTAGAAAATACAAGTTACTGGTAAGTACGCTTAGAATTACTTTTCAGGGTCAGTGCTGGGCTAAAAGATGCGGCACTGGGTTCTCTCCTGATAACAGGTGAGGAAATTGGAATTCATAGTTCGGCTGATTTTAGAGGAATATTTGTACGTTTCAAAAATGAACACTTAGAAACTTTTCTGCTGAAAACCACACAATGGATTCTATGGTAGGAAATACAAGTTACTGGTAAGTACGCTTAGAATTACTTTTCAGGGTCAGTGATGGCTAAAAGATGCAGCCCTGGGTTCTCTCCTGAGAACAGGTGAGTAAATCGGAATTCGTAGTTCGGCTGATTTTAGAGGAATATTTGTAATTTTCAAAAATGGACACTGAAACTTTTCTGCTGAAAACCACACAATGGATTCCTATGGAAGGAAATACAAGTTACTGGTAAGTACGCTTAGAATTACTTTTTAGGGTCAGTGCTGGGCTAAAAGATGCAGCCCTGGGTTCTCTCCTGAGAACAGGTGAGTAAATCGGAATTAGTAGTTCGGCTGATTTTAGAGGAATATTTGTACGTTTCAAAAATGGACACTTAGAAACTTTTCTGCTGAAAACCACACAATGGATTCCTATGCTAGGAAATACAAGTTACTGGTAAGTACGCTAAGAATTACCCTTCAGGGTCAGTGCTGGGCTAAAAGATGCAGCACTGGGTTCTCTCCTGATAACAGGTGAGGAAATTGGAATTCGCAGTTCCGCTGATTTTAGAGGAATATTGTACGTTTCAAAAATGGACACTTAGAAACTATTCTGCTGAAAACCACACAATGGATTCTTATGGAAAGAAATACAAGTTACTGGTAAGTACGCTTAGAATTACTTTTCAGGGTCAGTGCTGGGCTAAAAGATGCAGCCCTGGGTACTCTCCTGAAAACAGGTGAGTAAATCGTAATTCGTAGCTCGGCTGATTTTAGAGGAATATTTGTACGTTTCAAAAATGGACACTTAGAAACTTTTCTGCTAAAAACCAAACAATGGATTCCTATGGTAGGAAATACAAGTTACTGGTAAGTACGCTTAGAATTACTTTTCAGGGTCAGTGCTGGGCTAAAAGATGCAGCACTGGGTTCTCTCCTGATAACAGGTGAGGAAATTGGAATTCGTAGTTGGGCTGATTTTAGAGGAATATTTGTACGTTTCAAAAATGAACACAGAAACTTTTCTGCTGAAAACCACACAATGGATTCCTATGGTAGGAAATACATGTTACTGGTAAGTACGCTTAGAATTACTTTACAGGGTCAGTGCTGGGCTAAAAGATGCAGCCCTGGGTTCTCTCCTGATAACAGGTGAGGAAATTGGAATTCGCAGTTCGGCTGATTTTAGAGGAATATTTGTACGTTTCAAAAATGGACACTTAGAAACTTTTCTGCTGAAAACCACACAATGGATTCCTATGGAAAGAAATACAGTTACTGGTAAGTACACTTAGAATTACTTTTCAGGGTCAGTGCTGGGCTAGAGATGCAGCCCTGGGTTCTCTCCTGAGAACAGGTGAGTAAATCGTAATTCGTAGCTCGGCTGATTTTAGAGGAATATTTGTACGTATCAAAAATGGACACTTAGAAACTTTTCTGCTAAAAACCACACAATGGATTCCTATGGTAGGAAAAACAAGTTACTGGTAAGTACGCTTAGAATTACTTTTTAGGGTCAGTGCTGGGCTAAAAGATGCAGCCCTGGGTTCTCTCCTGAGAACAGGTGAGTAAATCGGAATTCGTAGTTCGGCTGATTTTAGAGGAATATTTGTACGTTTCAAAAATGGACACTGAAACTTTTCTGCTGAAAACCACACAATGGATTCCTATGGAAGGAAATACAAGTTACTGGCAAGTACGCTTAGAATTATTTTTCAGGGTCAGTGCTGGGCTAAAATGTGCAGCCCTGGGTTCTCTCCTGATAACAGGTGAGGAAATTGGAATTCGCAGTTCGGCTGATTTTAGAGGAATATTTGTACGTTTCAAAAATGGACACTTAGAAACTTTTCTGCTGAAAACCACACAATGGATTCCTATGGAAAGAAATACAGTTACTGGTAAGTACACTTAGAATTACTTTTCAGGGTCAGTGCTGGGCTAGAGATGCAGCCCTGGGTTCTCTCCTGAGAACAGGTGAGTAAATCGTAATTCGTAGCTCGGCTGATTTTAGAGGAATATTTGTACGTTTCAAAAATGGACACTTAGAAACTTTTCTGCTAAAAACCACACAATGGATTCCTATGGTAGGAAAAACAAGTTACTGGTAAGTACGCTTAGAATTACTTTTTAGGGTCAGTGCTGGGCTAAAAGATGCAGCCCTGGGTTCTCTCCTGAGAACAGGTGAGTAAATCAGAATTCGTAGTTCGGCTGATTTTAGAGGAATATTTGTACGTTTCAAAAATGGACACTGAAACTTTTCTGCTGAAAACCACACAATGGATTCCTATGGAAGGAAATACAAGTTACTGGCAAGTACGCTTAGAATTACTTTTCAGGGTCAGTGCTGGGCTAAAATGTGCAGCCCTGGGTTCTCTCCTGATAACAGGTGAGTAAATCGGAATTAGTAGTTCGGCTGATTTTAGATGAATATTTGTACGTTTCAAAAATGGACACTTAGAAACTTTTCTGCTGAAAACCACACAATGGATTCCTATGGAAAGAAATACAAGTTACTGGTAAGTACGCTTAGAATTACTTTTCAGGGTCAGTGCTGGGCTAAAAGATGCAGCCCTGGGTTCTCTCCTGAGAACAGGTGAGTAAATCGTAATTCGTAGCTCGGCTGATTTTAGAGGAATATTTGTACGTTTCAAAAATGGACACTTAGAAACTTTTCTGCTAAACACCAAACAATGGATTCCTATGGTAGGAAATACAAGTTACTGGTAAGTACGCTTAGAATTACTTTTCAGGGTCAGTGCTGTGCTAAAAGATGCGGCACTGGGTTCTCTCCTGATAACAGGTGAGGAAATTGGAATTCGTAGTTCGGCTGATTTTAGAGGAATATTTGTACGTTTCAAAAATGAACACAGAAACTTTTCTGCTGAAAACCACACAATGGATTCCTATGGTAGGAAATACAAGTTACTGGTAAGTACGCTTAGAATTACTTTTCAGGGTCAGTGCTGCGCTAAAAGATGCAGCCCTGGGTTCTCTCCTGAGAACAGATGAGTAAATCGTAATTCGTAGCTCGGCTAATTTTAGAGGAATATTTGTACGTTTCAAAAATGGACACTTAGAAACTTTTCTGCTAAAAACCACACAATGGATTCGTATTGAAAGAAATACAAGTTACTGGTATGTACGCGTAGAATTACTTTTCAGGGTCAGTGCTGGGCTAAAAGATGCAGCCCTGGGTTCTCTCCTGAGAACAGGTGAGTAAATCGGAATTCGTAGTTCGGCTGATTTTAGAGGAATATTTGTACGTTTCAAAAATGGACACTGAAACTTTTCTGCTGAAAACCACACAATGGATTCCTATGGAAGGAAATACAAGTTACTGGCAAGTACACTTAGAATTATTTTTCAGGGTCAGTGCTAGGCTAAAAGATGCAGCCCTGGGTTCTCTCCTGATAACAGGTGAGGAAATTGGAATTCGTAGTTCGGCTGATTTTAGAGGAATATTTGTACTTTCGAAAATGAACACTTAGAAACTTTTCTGCTGAAAACCACACAATGGATTCCTATGGTAGGAAATACAAGTTACTGGTAAGTACGCTTAGAATTACTTTTCAGGGTCAGTGCTGGGCTAAAATATGAAGCCCTGGGTTCTCTCTTGATAACAGGTGAGTAAATCGTAATTCGTAGTTCGGCTGATTTTAGAGGAATATTTGTACGTATCAAAAATGGACACTTAGAAACTTTTCTGCTAAAAACCACACAATGGATTCCTATGGTAGGAAAAACAAGTTACTGGTAAGTACGCTTAGAATTACTTTTCAGGGTCAGTGCTGGGCTAAAATATGAAGCCCTGGGTTCTCTCCTGAGAACAGGTGAGTAAATCGTAATTCGTAGCTCGGCTGATTTTAGAGGAATATTTGTACGTATCAAAAATGGACACTTAGAAACTTTTCTGCTAAAAACCACACAATGGATTCCTATGGTAGGAAAAACAAGTTACTGGTAAGTACGCTTAGAATTACTTTTCAGGGTCAGTGCTGGGCTAAACGATGCAGCTCTGGGTTCTCTCCTGAGAACAGGTGAGTAAATCGGAATTCGTAGTTCGGCTGATTTTAGAGGAATATTTGTACGTTTCAAAAATGGACACTGAAACTTTTCTGCTGAAAACCACACAAGGGATTCCTATGGAAGGAAATACAAGTTACTGGCAAGTACACTTAGAATTACTTTTCAGGGTCAGTACTAGGCTAAAAGATGCAGCCCAGGGTTCTCTCCTGATAACAGGTGAGGAAATTGGAATTCGTAGTTCGGCTGATTTTAGAGGAATATTTGTACTTTCAAAAATGAACACTTAGAAACTTTTCTGCTGAAAACCACACAATGGATTCCTATGGTAGGAAATACAAGTTACTGGTAAGTACGCTTGGAATTACTTTTCAGGGTCAGTGCTGGGCTAAAATATGAAGCCCTGGGTTCTCTCCTGATAACAGGTGAGTAAATCGTAATTCGTAGTTCGGCTGATTTTAGAGGAATATTTGTACATTTCAAAAATGGACACTTAGAAACTTTTTTGCTGAAAACCACACAATGGATTCCTATGGAAAGAAATACAAGTTACTGGTAAGTACGCTTAGAATTACTTTTCAGGGTCAGTGCTGGGCTAAAAGATGCAGCCCTGGGTTCTCTCCTGAGAACAGGTGAGTAAATCGGAATTCGTAGTTCGGCTGATTTTAGAGGAATATTTGTACGTTTCAAAAATGGACACATAGAAACTTTTCTGCTGAAAACCACACACTGGATTCCTATGGTAGGAAATACAAGTTACTGGTAAGTACGCTTAGAATTACTTTTCAGGGTCAGTGCTGGGCTAAAAGATGCGGCACTGGGTTCTCTCCTGATAACAGGTGAGGAAATTGGAATTCGTAGTTCGGCTGATTTTAGAGGAATATTTGTATGTTTCAAAAATGAACACTTAGAAACTTTTCTGCTGAAAACCACACAATGGATTCCTATGGTAGGAAATACAAGTTACTGGTAAGTACGCTTAGAATTACTTTTCAGGGTCAGTGATGGCTAAAAGATGCAGCCCTGGGTTCTCTCCTGAGAACAGGTGAGTAAATCGTAATTCGTAGCTCGGCTGATTTTAGAGGAATATTTGTACGTATCAAAAATGGACACTTAGAAACTTTTCTGCTAAAAACCACACAATGGATTCCTATGGTAGGAAAAACAAGTTACTGGTAAGTACGCTTAGAATTACTTTTCAGGGTCAGTGCTGGGCTAAACGATGCAGCCCTGGGTTCTCTCCTGAGAACAGGTGAGTAAATCGGAATTCGTAGTTCGGCTGATTTTAGAGGAATATTTGTACGTTTTAAAAATGGACACTGAAACTTTTCTGCTGAAAACCACACAATGGATTCCTATGAAAGGAAATACAAGTTACTGGCAAGTACACTTAGAATTACTTTTCAGGGTCAGTGCTAGGCTAAAAGATGCAGCCCTGGGTTCTCTCCTGATAACAGGTGAGGAAATTGGAATTCGTAGTTCAGCTGATTTTAGAGGAATATTTGTACTTTCAAAAATGAACACTTAGAAACTTTTCTGCTGAAAACCACACAATGGATTCCTATGGTAGGAAATACAAGTTACTGGTAAGTACGCTTAGAATTACTTTTCAGGGTCAGTGCTGGGCTAAAATATGAAGCCCTGGGTTCTCTCCTGATAACAGGTGAGTAAATCGTAATTCGGAGTTCGGCTGATTTTAGAGGAATATTTGTACGTTTCAAAAATGGACACTTAGAAACTTTTCTGCTGAAAACCACACAATGGATTCCTATGGAAAGAAATACAAGTTACTGGTAAGTATGCTTAGAATTACTTTTCAGGGTCAGTGCTGGGCTAAAAGATGCGGCACTGGGTTCTCTCCTGATAACAGGTGAGGAAATTGGAATTCGTAGTTCGGCTGATTTTAGAGGAATATTTGTACGTTTCAAAAATGAACACTTAGAAACTTTTCTGCTGAAAACCACACAATGGATTCCTATGGTAGGAAATACAAGTTACTGGTAAGTACGCTTAGAATTACTTTTCAGGGTCAGTGATGGCTAAAAGATGCAGCCCTGGGTTCTCTCCTGAGAACAGGTGAGTAAATCGTAATTCGTAGCTCGGCTGATTTTAGAAGAATATTTGTACGTTTCAAAAATGGACACTTAGAAACTTTTCTGCCGAAAACCACACAATGGATTCCTATGGAAAGAAATACAAGTTACTGGTAAGTACGCTTAGAATTACTTTTCAGGGTCAGTGCTGGGCTAAAAGATGCAGCCCTGGGTTCTCTCCTGAGAACAGGTGAGTAAATCGGAATTCGTAGTTCGGCTGATTTTAGAGGACTATTTGTACGTTTCAAAAATGGACACATAGAAACTTTTCTGCTGAAAACCACACAATGGATTCCTATGGTAGGAAATACAAGTTACTGGTAAGTACGCTTAGAATTACTTTTCAGGGTCAGTGCTGGGCTAAAAGATGCGGCACTGGGTTCTCTCCTGATAACAGGTGAGGAAATTGGAATTCGTAGTTCGGCTGATTTTAGAGGAATATTTGTACGTTTCAAAAATGAACACTTAGAAACTTTTCTGCTGAAAACCACACAACGGATTCCTATTGTAGGAAATACAAGTTACTGGTAAGTACGCTAAGAATTACTCTTCAGGGTCAGTGCTGGGCTAAAAGATGCAGCACTGGGTTCTCTCCTGATAACAGGTGAGGAAATTGGAATTCACGGTTCGGCTGATTTTAGAGGAATATTGTACGTTTCAAAAATGGACACTTAGAAACTTTTCTGCTGAAAACCACACAATGGATTCCTATGGAAAGTAATACAAGTTACTGGTAAGTACGCTTAGAATTACTTTTCAGGGTCAGTGCTGGGCTAAAAGATGCAGCCCTAGGTACTCTCCTGAAAACAGGTGAGTAAATCGTAATTCGTAGCTCGGCTGATTTTAGAGGAATATTTGTACGTTTCAAAAATGGACACTTAGAAACTTTTCTGCTAAAAACCAAACAATGGATTCCTATAGTAGGAAATACAAGTTACTGGTAAGTACGCTTAGAATTACTTTTCAGGGTCAGTGCTGGGCTAAAAGATGCGGCACTGGGTTCTCTCCTGATAACAGGTGAGGAAATTGGAATTCGTAGTTCGGCTGATTTTAGAGGAATATTTGTACGTTTCAAAAATGAACACAGAAACTTTTCTGCTGAAAACCACACAATGGATTCCTATGGTAGGAAATACATGTTACTGGTAAGTACGCTTAGAATTACTTTACAGGGTCAGTGCTGGGCTAAAAGATGCAGCCCTGGGTTCTCTCCTGAGAACAGGTGAGTAAATCAGAATTCTTAGTTCGGCTGATTTTAGAGGAATATTTGTACGTTTCAAAAATGGACACTGAAACTTTTCTGCTGAAAACCACACAATGGATTCCTATGGAAGGATATACAAGTTACTGGCAAGTACGCTTAGAATTACTTTTCAGGGTCAGTGCTGGGCTAAAATATGCAGCACTGGGTTCTCTCCTGATAACAGGTGAGGAAATTGGAATTTGCAGTTCGGCTGATTTTAGAGGAATATTTGTACGTTTCAAAAATGGACACTTAGAAACTTTTCTGCTGAAAACCACACAATGGATTCCTATGGAAAGAAATACAGTTACTGGTAAGTACGCTTAGAATTACTTTTCAGGGTCAGTGCTAGGCTAGAAGATGCAGCCCTGGGTTCTCTCCTGAGAACAGGTGAGTAAATCGTAATTCGTAGCTCGTCTGATTTTAGAGGAATATTTGTACGTATCAAAAATGGACACTTAGAAACTTTTCTGCTAAAAACCACACAATGGATTCCTATGGTAGGAAAAACAAGTTACTGGTAAGTACGCTTAGAATTACTTTTCAGGGTCAGTGCTGGGCTAAAAGATGCAGCCCTGGGTTCTCTCCTGAGAACAGGTGAGTAAATCGTAATTCGTAGTTCGGCTGATTTTAGAGGAATATTTGTACGTTTCAAAAATGGACACTGAAACTTTTCTGCTGAAAACCACACAATGGATTCCTATGGAAGGACATACAAGTTACTGGCAAGTACGCTTAGAATTACTTTTCAGGGTCAGTGCTGGGCTAAAATGTGCAGCCCTGGGTTCTCTCCTGATAACAGGTGAGTAAATCGCAATACGTAGTTCGGCTGATTTTAGAGGAATATTTGTACGTTTCAAAAATGGACACTTAGAAACTTTTCTGCTGAAAACCACACAATGGATTCCTATAGAAAGAAATACAAGTTACTGGTAAGTACGCTTAGAATTTCTTTTCAGGGTCAGTGCTGGGCTAAAAGATGCAGCCCTGGGTTCTCTCCTGAGAACAGGTGAGTAAATCGGAATTAGTAGTTCGGCTGATTTTAGATGAATATTTGTACGTTTCAAAAATGGACACTTAGAAACTTTTCTGCTGAAAACCACACAATGGATTCCTATGGAAAGAAATACAAGTTACTGGTAAGTACGCTTAGAATTACTTTTCAGGGTCATTGCTGGGCTAAAAGATGCAGCCCTGGGTTCTCTCCTGAGAACAGGTGAGTAAATCGTAGTTCGTAGCACGGCTGATTTTAGAGGAATATTTGTACGTTTCAAAAATGGACACTTAGAAACTTTTCTGCTAAAAACCAAACAATGGATTCCTATGGTAGGAAATACAAGTTACTGGTAAGTACGCTTAGAATTACTTTTCAGGGTCAGTGCTGTGCTAAAAGATGCGGCACTGGGTTCTCTCCTGATAACAGGTGAGGAAATTGGAATTCGTAGTTCGGCTGATTTTAGAGGAATATTTGTACGTTTCAAAAATGAACACAGAAACTTTTCTGCTGAAAACCACACAATGGATTCCTATGATAGGAAATACAAGTTACTGGTAAGTACGCTTAGAATTACTTTTCAGGGTCAGTGCTGGGCTAAAAGATGCAGCCCTAGGTTCTCTCCTGAGAACAGGTGAGTAAATCGTAATTCGTAGCTCGGCTGATTTTAGAGGAATATTTGTACGTTTCAAAAATGGACACTTAGAAACTTTTCTGCTAAAAACCACACAATGGATTCCTATGGAAAGAAATACAAGTTACTGGTATGTACGCGTAGAATTACTTTTCAGGGTCAGTGCTGGGCTAAAAGATGCAGCCCTGGGTTCTCTCCTGAGAACAGGTGAGTAAATCGTAATTCGTAGCTCGGCTGATTTTAGAGGAATATTTGTACGTTTAAAAAATGGACACTTAGAAACTTTTCTGCTGAAAACCACACAATGGATTCCTATGGTAGGAAATACAAGTTACTGGCAAGTACGCTTAGAATTACTTTTCAGGGTCAGTGCTGGGCTAAAATGTGCAGCCGTGGGTTCTCTCCTGATAACAGGTGAGTAAATCGCAATTCGTAGTTCGGCTGATTTTAGAGGAATATTTGTACGTTTCAAAAATGGACACTTAGAAACTTTTCTGCTGAAAACCACACAATGGATTCCTATAGAAAGAAATACAAGTTACTGGTAAGTACGCTTAGAATTACTTTTCAGGGTCAGTGCTGGGCTAAAAGATGCAGCCCTGGGCTCTCTCCTGAGAACAGGTGAGTAAATCGTAATTCGTAGCACGGCTGATTTTAGAGGAATATTTGTACGTTTCAAAAATGGACACTTAGAAACTTTTCTGCTAAAAACCAAACAATGGATTCCTATGGTAGGAAATACAAGTTACTGGTAAGTACGCTTAGAATTACTTTTCAGGGTCAGTGCTGTGCTAAAAGATGCGGCACTGGGTTCTCTCCAGATAACAGATGAGGAAATTGGAATTCGTAGTTCGGCTGATTTTAGAGGAATATTTGTACGTTTCAAAAATGAACACAGAAACTTTTCTGCTGAAAACCACACAATGGATTCCTATGGTAGGAAATACAAGTTACTGGTAAGTACGCTTAGAATTACTTTTCAGGGTCAGTGCTGGGCTAAAAGATGCAGCCCTGGGTTCTCTCCTGAGAACAGGTGAGTAAATCGTAATTCGTAGCTCGGCTGATTTTAGAGGAATATTTGTATGTTTCAAAAATGGACACTTAGAAACTTTTCTGCTAAAAACCACACAATGGATTCCTATGGAAAGAAATACAAGTTACTGGTATGTACGCGTAGAATTACTTTTCAGGGTCAGTGCTGGGCTAAAAGATGCAGCCCTGGGTTCTCTCCTGAGAACAGGTGAGTAAATCGTAATTCGTAGCTCGGCTGATTTTAGAGGAATATTTGTACGTTTCAAAAATGGACACTTAGAAACTTTTCTGCTAAAAACCAAACAATGGATTCCTATGGTAGGAAATACAAGTTACTGGTAAGTACGCTTAGAATTACTTTTCAGGGTCAGTGCTGTGCTAAAAGATGCGGCACTGGGTTCTCTCCTGATAACAGGTGAGGAAATTGGAATTCGTAGTTCGGCTGATTTTAGAGGAATATTTGTACGTTTCAAAAATGAACACAGAAACTTTTCTGCTGAAAACCACACAATGGATTCCTATGGTAGGAAATACAAGTTACTGGTAAGTACGCTTAGAATTACTTTTCAGGGTCAGTGCTGGGCTAAAAGATGCAGCCCTGGGTTCTCTCCTGAGAACAGGTGAGTAAATCGTAATTCGTAGTTCGGCTGATTTTAGAGGAATATTTGTACGTTTCAAAAATGAACACAGAAACTTTTCTGCTGAAAACCACACAATGGATTCCTATGATAGGAAATACAAGTTACTGGTAAGTACGCTTAGAATTACTTTTCAGGGTCAGTGCTGGGCTAAAAGAGGCAGCCCTAGGTTCTCTCCTGAGAACAGGTAAGTAAATCGTAATTCGTAGCTCGGCTGATTTTAGAGGAATATTTGTACGTTTCAAAAATGGACACTTAGAAACTTTTCTGCTAAAAACCACACAATGGATTCCTATGGAAAGAAATACAAGTTACTGGTATGTACGCGTAGAATTACTTTTCAGGGTCAGTGCTGGGCTAAAAGATGCAGCCCTGGGTTCTCTCCTGAGAACAGGTGAGTAAATCGTAATTCGTAGCTCGGCTGATTTTAGAGGAATATTTGTACGTTTCAAAAATAAACACTTAGAAACTTTTCTGCTGAAAACCACACAATGGATTCCTATGGTAGGAAATACAAGTTACTGGCAAGTACGCTTAGAATTACTTTTCAGGGTCAGTGCTGGGCTAAAATGTGCAGCCGTGGGTTCTCTCCTGATAACAGGTGAGTAAATCGCAATTTGTAGTTCGGCTGATTTTAGAGGAATATTTGTACGTTTCAAAAATGGACACTTAGAAACTTTTCTGCTGAAAACCACACAATGGATTCCTATAGAAAGAAATACAAGTTACTGGTAAGTACGCTTAGAATTACTTTTCAGGGTCAGTGCTGGGCTAAAAGATGCAGCCCTGGGCTCTCTCCTGAGAACAGGTGAGTAAATCGTAATTCGTAGCACGGCTGATTTTAGAGGAATATTTGTACGTTTCAAAAATGGACACTTAGAAACTTTTCTGCTAAAAACCAAACAATGGATTCCTATGGTAGGAAATACAAGTTACTGGTAAGTACGCTTAGAATTACTTTTCAGGGTCAGTGCTGTGCTAAAAGATGCGGCACTGGGTTCTCTCCAGATAACAGATGAGGAAATTGGAATTCGTAGTTCGGCTGATTTTAGAGGAATATTTGTACGTTTCAAAAATGAACACAGAAACTTTTCTGCTGAAAACCACACAATGGATTCCTATGGTAGGAAATACAAGTTACTGGTAAGTACGCTTAGAATTACTTTTCAGGGTCAGTGCTGGGCTAAAAGATGCAGCCCTGGGTTCTCTCCTGAGAACAGGTGAGTAAATCGTAATTCGTAGCTCGGCTGATTTTAGAGGAATATTTGTATGTTTCAAAAATGGACACTTAGAAACTTTTCTGCTAAAAACCACACAATGGATTCCTATGGAAAGAAATACAAGTTACTGGTATGTACGCGTAGAATTACTTTTCAGGGTCAGTGCTGGGCTAAAAGATGCAGCCCTGGGTTCTCTCCTGAGAACAGGTGAGTAAATCGTAATTCGTAGCTCGGCTGATTTTAGAGGAATATTTGTACGTTTCAAAAATGGACACTTAGAAACTTTTCTGCTAAAAACCAAACAATGGATTCCTATGGTAGGAAATACAAGTTACTGGTAAGTACGCTTAGAATTACTTTTCAGGGTCAGTGCTGTGCTAAAAGATGCGGCACTGGGTTCTCTCCTGATAACAGGTGAGGAAATTGGAATTCGTAGTTCGGCTGATTTTAGAGGAATATTTGTACGTTTCAAAAATGAACACAGAAACTTTTCTGCTGAAAACCACACAATGGATTCCTATGGTAGGAAATACAAATTACTGGTAAGTACGCTTAGAATTACTTTTCAGGGTCAGTGCTGGGCTAAAAGATGCAGCCCTGGGTTCTCTCCTGAGAACAGGTGAGTAAATCGTAATTCGTAGCTCGGCTGATTTTAGAGGAATATTTGTACGTTTCAAAAATGGACACTTAGAAACTTTTCTGCTAAAAACCACACAATGGATTCCTATGGAAAGAAATACAAGTTACTGGTATGTACGCATAGAATTACTTTTCAGGGTCAGTGCTGGGCTAAAAGATGCAGCCCTGGGTTCTCTCCTGAGAACAGGTGAGTAAATCGTAATTCGTAGCTCGGCTAATTTTAGAGGAATATTTGTACGTTTCAAAAATGGACACTGAAACTTTTCTGCTGAAAACCACACAATGGATTCCTATGGAAGGAAATACAAGTTACTGGCAAGTACACTTAGAATTACTTTTCAGGGTCAGTGCTAGGCTAAAAGATGCAGCCCTGGGTTCTCTCCTGATAACAGGTGAGGAAATTGGAATTCGTAGTTCGGCTGATTTTAGAGGAATATTTGTACTTTCAAAAATGAACACTTAGAAACTTTTCTGCTGAAAACCACACAATGGATTCCTATGGTAGGAAATACAAGTTACTGGTAAGTACGCTCAGAATTACTTTTCAGGGTCAGTGCTGGGCTAAAATATGAAGCCCTGGGTTCTCTCCTGAGAACAGGTGAGTAAATCGTAATTCGTAGCTCGGCTGATTTTAGAGGAATATTTGTACGTTTCAAAAATGGACACTGAAACTTTTCTGCTGAAAACCACACAATGGATTCCTATGGAAGGAAATACAAGTTACTGGCAAGTACACTTAGAATTACTTTTCAGGGTCAGTGCTAGGCTAAAAGATGCAGCCCTGGGTTCTCTCCTGATAACAGGTGAGGAAATTGGAATTCGTAGTTCGGCTGATTTTAGAGGAATATTTGTACTTTCAAAAATGAACACTTAGAAACTTTTCTGCTGAAAACCACACAATGGATTCCTATGGTAGGAAATACAAGTTACTGGTAAGTACGCTCAGAATTACTTTTCAGGGTCAGTGCTGGGCTAAAATATGAAGCCCTGGGTTCTCTCCTGATAACAGGTGAGTAAATCGTAATTCGTAGTTCGGCTGATTTTAGAGGAATATTTGTACATTTCAAAAATGGACACTTAGAAACTTTTCTGCTGAAAGCCACACAATCGATTCCTATGGAAAGAAATACAAGTTACTGGTAAGTACGCTTAGAATTACTTTTCAGGGTCAGTGCTGGGCTAAAAGATGCAGCCCTGGGTTCTCTCCTGAGAACAGGTAAGTAAAACGGAATTCGTAGTTTGGCTGATTTTAGAGGAATATTTGTACGTTTCAAAAATGGACACATAGAAACTTTTCTGCTGAAAACCACACAATGGATTCCTATGGTAGGAAATACAAGTTACTGGTAAATACGCTTAGAATTACTTTACAGGGTCAGTGCTGGGCTAAAAGATGCAGCCCTGGGTTCTCTCCTGAGAACAGGTGAGTAAATCAGAATTCTTAGTTCGGCTGATTTTAAAAGAATATTTGTACGTTTCAAAAATGGACACTGAAACTTTTCTGCTGAAAACCACACAATGGATTCCTATTGAAGGATATACAAGTTACTGGCAAGTACGCTTAGAATTACTTTTCAGGGTCAGTGCTGGGCTAAAATATGCAGCATTGGGTTCTCTCCTGATAACAGGTGAGGAAATTGGAATTCGCAGTTCGGCTGATTTTAGAGGAATATTTGTACGTTTCAAAAATGGACACTTAGAAACTTTTCTGCTGAAAACCACACAATGGATTCCTATGGAAAGAAATACAGTTACTGGTAAGTACGCTTAGAATTACTTTTCAGGGTCAGTGCTGGGCTCGAAGATGCAGCCCTGGGTTCTCTCCTGAGAACAGGTGAGTAAATCGTAATTCGTAGCTCGGCTGATTTTAGAGGAATATTTGTACGTATCAAAAATGGACACTTAGAAACTTTTCTGCTCAAAACCACACAATGGATTCCTATGGTAGGAAAAACAAGTTACTGGTAAGTACGCTTAGAATTACTTTTCAGGGTCAGTGCTGGGCTAAAAGATGCAGCCCTGGGTTCTCTCCTGAGAACAGGTGAGTAAATCGTAATTCGTAGTTCGGCTGATTTTAGAGGAATATTTGTACGTTTCAAAAATGGACACTGAAACTTTTCTGCTGAAAACCACACAATGGATTCCTATGGAAGGAAATACAAGTTACTGGCAAGTACGCTTAGAATTACTTTTCAGGGTCAGTGCTGGGCTAAAATGTGCAGCCCTGGGTTCTCTCCTGATAACAGGTGAGTAAATCGCAATTCGTAGTTCGGCTGATTTTAGAGGAATATTTGTACATTTCAAAAATGGACACTTAGAAACTTTTCTGCTAAAAACCAAACAATGGATTCCTATGGTAGGAAATACAAGTTACTGGTAAGTACGCTTAGAATTACTTTTCAGGGTCAGTGCTGTGCTAAAAGATGCGGCACTGGGTTCTCTCCTGATAACAGGTGAGGAAATTTGAATTCGTAGTTTGGCTGATTTTAGAGGAATATTTGTACGTTTCAAAAATGAACACAGAAACTTTTCTGTTGAAAACCACACAATGGATTCCTATGGTAGGAAATACAAGTTACTGGTAAGTACGCTTAGAATTACTTTTCAGGGTCAGTGCTGGGCTAAAAGATGTAGCCCTGGGTTCTCTCCTGAGAACAGGTGACTAAATCGTAATTCGTAGCTCGGCTGATTTTAGAGGAATATTTGTACGTTTCAAAAATGGACAATTAGAAACTTTTCTGCTAAAAACCACACAATGGATTCCTATGGAAAGAAATACAAGTTACTGGTATGTACGCGTAGAATTACTTTTCAGGGTCAGTGCTGGGCTAAAAGATGCAGCCCTGGGTTCTCTCCTGAGAACAGGTGAGTAAATTGTAATTCGTAGCTCGGCTGATTTTAGAGGAATATTTGTACTTTTCAAAAATGGACACTGAAACTTTTCTGCTGAAAACCACACAATGGATTCCTATGGAAGGAAATACAAGTTACTGGCAAGTACACTTAGAATTACTTTTCAGGGTCAGTGCTAGGCTAAAAGATGCAGCCCTGGGTTCTCTCCTGATAACAGGTGAGGAAATTGGAATTCGTAGTTCGGCTGATTTTAGAGGAATATTTGTACTTTCAAAAATGAACACTTAGAAACTTTTCTGCTGAAAACCACACAATGGATTCCTATGGTAGGAAATACAAGTTACTGGTAAGTACGCTCAGAATTACTTTTCAGGGTCAGTGCTGGGCTAAAATATGAAGCCCTGGGTTCTCTCCTGATAACAGGTGAGTAAATCGTAATTCGTAGTTCGGCTGATTTTAGAGGAATATTTGTACGTTTCAAAAATGGACACTTAGAAACTTTTCTGCTGAAAGCCACACAATTGATTCCTATGGAAAGAAATACAAGTTACTGGTAAGTACGCTTAGAATTACTTTTCAGGGTCAGTGCTGGGCTAAAAGATGCAGCCCTGGGTTCTCTCCTGAGAACAGGTGAGTAAATCGGAATTTGTAGTTCGGCTGATTTTAGAGGAATATTTGTACGTTTCAAAAATGGACACATAGAAACTTTTCTGCTGAAAACCACACAATGGATTCCAATGGTAGAAAATACAAGTTACTGGTAAGTACGCTTAGAATTACTTTTCAGGGTCAGTGCTGGGCTAAAAGATGCGGCACTGGGTTCTCTCCTGATAACAGGTGAGGAAATTGGAATTCGTAGTTCGGCTGATTTTAGAGGAATATTTGTACGTTTCAAAAATGAACACTTAGAAACTTTTCTGCTGAAAACCACACAATGGATTCCTATGGTAGGAAATACAAGTTACTGGTAAGTACGCTTAGAATTACTTTTCAGGGTCAGTGATGGCTAAAAGATGCAGCCCTGGGTTCTCTCCTGAGAACAGGTGAGTAAATCGTAATTCGTAGCTCGGCTGATTTTAGAGGAATATTTGTACGTTTCAAAAATGGACACTTAGAAACTTTTCTGCTGAAAACCACACAATGGATTCCTAAGGAAAGAAATACAAGTTACTGGTAAGTGCGCTTAGAATTACTTTTCAGGGTCAGTGCTGGGCTCGAAGATGCAGCCCTCGGTTCTCTCCTGAGAACAGGTGAGTAAATCGTAATTCGTAGCTTGGCTGATTTTAGAGGAATATTTGTACGTATCAAAAATGGACACTTAGAAACTTTTCTGCTCAAAACCACACAATGGATTCCTATGGTAGGAAAAACAAGTTACTGGTAAGTACGCTTAGAATTACTTTTCAGGGTCAGTGCTGGGCTAAAAGATGCAGCCCTGGTTTCTCTCCTGAGAACAGGTGAGTAAATCGTAATTCGTAGTTCGGCTGATTTTAGAGGAATATTTGTACGTTTCAAAAATGGACACTGAAACTTTTCTGCTGAAAACCACACAATGGATTCCTATGGAAGGAAATACAAGTTACTGGCAAGTACGCTTAGAATTACTTTTCAGGGTCAGTGCTGGGCTAAAATGTGCAGCCCTGGGTTCTCTCCTGATAACAGGTGAGTAAATCGCAATTCGTAGTTCGGCTGATTTTAGAGGAATATTTGTACGTTTCAAAAATGGACACTTAGAAACTTTTCTGCTGAAAACCACACAATGGATTCCTATAGAAAGAAATACAAGTTACTGGTAAGTACGCTTAGAATTTCTTTTCAGGGTCAGTGCTGGGCTAAAAGATGCAGCCCTGGGTTCTCTCCTGAGAACAGGTGAGTAAATTGTAATTCGTAGCTCTGCTGATTTTAGAGGAATATTTGTACGTTTCAAAAATGGACACTTAGAAACTTTTCTGCTAAAAACCAAACAATGGATTCCTATGGTAGGAAATACAAGTTACTGGTAAGTACGCTTAGAATTACTTTTCAGGGTCAGTGCTCTGCTAAAAGATGCGGCACTGGGTTCTCTCCTGATAACAGGTGAGGAAATTGGAATTCGTAGTTCGGCTGATTTTAGAGGAATATTTGTACGTTTCAAAAATGAACACAGAAACTTTTCTGCTGAAAACCACACAATGGATTCCTATGGTAGGAAATACAAGTTACTGGTAAGTACGCTTAGAATTACTTTTCAGGGTCAGTGCTGGGCTAAAAGATGCAGCCCTGGGTTCTCTCCTGAGAACAGGTGAGTAAATCGTAATTCGTAGCTCGGCTGATTTTAGAGGAATATTTGTACGTTTCAAAAATGGACACTTAGAAACTTTTCTGCTAAAAACCACACAATGGATTCCTATGGAAAGAAATACAAGTTACTGGTATGTACGCGTAGAATTACTTTTTAGGGTCAGTGCTGGGCTAAAAGATGCAGCCCTGGGTTCTCTCCTGAGAACAGGTGAGTAAATCGTAATTCGTAGCTCGGCTGATTTTAGAGGAATATTTGTACGTTTCAAAAATGGACACTTAGAAACTTTTCTGCTAAAAACCAAACAATGGATTCCTATGGTAGGAAATACAAGTTACTGGTAAGTACGCTTAGAATTACTTTTCAGGGTCAGTGCTGTGCTAAAAGATGCGGCACTGGGTTCTCTCCTGATAACAGGTGAGGAAATTTAAATTCGTAGTTTGGCTGATTTTAGAGGAATATTTGTACGTTTCAAAAATGAACACAGAAACTTTTCTGTTGAAAACCACACAATGGATTCCTATGGTAGGAAATACAAGTTACTGGTAAGTACGCTTAGAATTACTTTTCAGGGTCAGTGCTGGGCTAAAAGATGTAGCCCTGGGTTCTCTCCTGAGAACAGGTGAGTAAATCGTAATTCGTAGCTCGGCTGATTTTAGAGGAATATTTGTACGTTTCAAAAATGGACAATTAGAAACTTTTCTGCTAAAAACCACACAATGGATTCCTATGGAAAGAAATACAAGTTACTGGTATGTACGCGTAGAATTACTTTTCAGGGTCAGTGCTGGGCTAAAAGATGCAGCCCTGGGTTCTCTCCTGAGAACAGGTGAGTAAATTGTAATTCGTAGCTCGGCTGATTTTAGAGGAATATTTGTACTTTTCAAAAATGGACACTGAAACTTTTCTGCTGAAAACCACACAATGGATTCCTATGGAAGGAAATACAAGTTACTGGCAAGTACACTTAGAATTACTTTTCAGGGTCAGTGCTAGGCTAAAAGATGCAGCCCTGGGTTCTCTCCTGATAACAGGTGAGGAAATTGGAATTCGTAGTTCGGCTGATTTTAGAGGAATATTTGTACTTTCAAAAATGAACACTTAGAAACTTTTCTGCTGAAAACCACACAATGGATTCCTATGGTAGGAAATACAAGTTACTGGTAAGTACGCTCAGAATTACTTTTCAGGGTCAGTGCTGGGCTAAAATATGAAGCCCTGGGTTCTCTCCTGATAACAGGTGAGTAAATCGTAATTCGTAGTTCGGCTGATTTTAGAGGAATATTTGTACGTTTCAAAAATGGACACTTAGAAACTTTTCTGCTGAAAGCCACACAATCGATTCCTATGGAAAGAAATACAAGTTACTGGTAAGTACGCTTAGAATTACTTTTCAGGGTCAGTGCTGGGCTAGAAGATGCAGCCCTGGGTTCTCTCCTGAGAACAGGTGAGTAAATCGGAATTTGTAGTTCGGCTGATTTTAGAGGAATATTTGTACGTTTCAAAAATGGACACATATAAACTTTTCTGCTGAAAACCACACAATGGATTCCTATGGTAGAAAATACAAGTTACTGGTAAGTACGCTTAGAATTACTTTTCAGGGTCAGTGCTGGGCTAAAAGATGCGGCACTGGGTTCTCTCCTGATAACAGGTGAGGAAATTGGAATTCGTAGTTCGGCTGATTTGAGAGGAATATTTGTACGTTTCAAAAATGAACACTTAGAAACTTTTCTGCTGAAAACCACACAATGGATTCTATGGTAGGAAATACAAGTTACTGGTAAGTACGCTTAGAATTACTTTTCAGGGTCAGTGATGGCTAAAAGATGCAGCCCTGGGTTCTCTCCTGAGAACAGGTGAGTAAATCGTAATTCGTAGCTCGGCTGATTTTAGAGGAATATTTGTACGTTTCAAAAATGGACACTTAGAAACTTTTCTGCTGAAAACCACACAATGGATTCCTAAGGAAAGAAATACAAGTTACTGGTAAGTGCGCTTAGAATTACTTTTCAGGGTCAGTGCTGGGCTAAAAGATGCAGCCCTGGGTTCTCTCCTGAGAACAGGTGAGTAAATCGGAATTCGTAGTTCGGATGATTTTAGAGGAATATTTGTACGTTTCAAAAATGGACACTGAAACTTTTCTGCTGAAAACCACACAATTGATTGCTATGGAAGGAAATACAAGTTACTGGCAAGTACACTTAGAATTACTTTTCAGGGTCAGTGCTGGGCTAAAAGATTCAGCCCTGGGTTCTCTCCTGATAACAGGTGAGGAAATTGGAATTCGTAGTTTGGCTGATTTTAGAGGAATATTTGTACGTTTCAAAAATGAACACTTAGAAACTTTTCTGCTGAAAACCACACAATGGATTCCTATGGTAGGAAATACAAGTTACTGGTAAGTACGCTTAGAATTACTTTTCAGGGTCAGTGCTGGGCTAAAAGATGCGGCACTGGGTTCTCTCCTGATAACAGGTGAGGAAATTGGAATTCGTAGTTTGGCTGAATTTAGAGGAATATTTGTAAGTTTCAAAAATGAACACTTAGAAACGTTTCTGCTGAAAACCACACAATGGATTCCTATGGTAGGAAATACAAGTTACTGGTAAGTACGCTTAGAATTACTTTTCAGGGTCAGTGATGGCTAAAAGATGCAGCCCTGGGTTCTCTCCTGAGAACAGGTGAGTAAATCGTAAATTCGTAGCTCGGCTGATTTTAGAGGAATATTTGTACGTTTCAAAAATGGACACTTAGAAACTTTTCTGCTGAAAACCACACAATGGATTCCTATGGAAAGAAATACAAGTTACTGGTAAGTACGCTTAGAATTACTTTTCAGGGTCAGTGCTGGGCTAAAAGATGCAGCCCTGGGTTCTCTCCTGAGAACAGGTGAGTAAATCGGAATTCGTAGTTCGGCTGATTTTAGAGGAATATTTGTACGTTTCAAAAATGGACACTGAAACTTTTCTGCTGAAAACCACACAATTGATTCCTATGGAAGGAAATACAAGTTACTGGCAAGTACACTTAGAATTACTTTTCAGGGTCAGTGCTGGGCTAAAATATGCAGCCCTGGGTTCTCTCCTGATAACAGGTGAGGAAATTGGAATTCGTAGTTCGGCTGATTTTAGAGGAATATTTGTACGTTTCAAAAATGAACACTTAGAAACTTTTCTGCTGAAAACCACACAATGGATTCCTATGGTAGGAAATACAAGTTACTGGTAAGTACGCTTAGAATTACTTTTCAGGGTCAGTGCTGGGCTAAAAGATGCAGCCCTGGGTTCTCTCCTGAGAACAGGTGAGTAAATCGGAATTAGTAGTTCGGCTGATTTTAGAGGAATATTTGTACGTTTCAAAAATGGACACTGAAACTTTTCTGCTGAAAACCACACAATGGATTCCTATGGTAGGAAATCCAAGTTACTGGTAAGTACGCTTAGAATTACTTTTCAGGGTCAGTGCTGGGCTAAAAGATGCAGCCCTGGGTTCTCTCCTGAGACCAGGTGAGTAAATCGTAATTCGTAGCTTGGCTGATTTTAGAGGAATATTTGTACGTTTCAAAAATGGACACTTTGAAACTTTTCTGCTGAAAACCACACAATGGATTCCTATGGAAAGAAATACAAGTTACCGGTAAGTGCGCTTAGAATTACTTTTCAGGGTCAGTGCTGGGCTAAAAGATGCAGCCCTGGGTTCTCTCCTGAGAACAGGTGAGTAAATCGGAATTCGTAGTTCGGATGATTTTAGAGGAATATTTGTATGTTTCAAAAATGGACACTGAAACTTTTCTGCTGAAAACCACACAATTGATTCCTATGGAAGGAAATACAAGTTACTGGTAAGTACGCTTAGAATTACTTTTCAGGGTCAGTGCTGGGCTAAAAGATGCGGCACTGGGTTCTCTCCTGATAACAGGTGAGGAAATTGGAATTCGTAGTTCAGCTGAATTTAGAGGAATATTTGTACATTTCAAAAATGAACACTTAGAAACTTTTCTGCTGAAAACCACACAATGGATTCCTATGGTAGGAAATACAAGTTACTGGTAAGTACGCTTAGAATTACTTTTCAGGGTCAGTGATGGCTAAAAGATGCAGCCCTGGGTTCTCTCCTGAGAACAGGTGAGTAAATCGTAAATTCGTAGCTCGGCTGATTTTAGAGGAATATTTGTACGTTTCAAAAATGGACACTTAGAAACTTTTCTGCTGAAAACCACACAATGGATTCCTATGGAAAGAAATACAAGTTACTGGTAAGTACGCTTAGAATTACTTTTCAGGGTCAGTGCTGGGCTAAAAGATGCAGCCCTGGGTTCTCTCCTGAGAACAGGTGAGTAAATCGGAATTCGTAGTTCGGCTGATTTTAGAGGAATATTTGTACGTTTCAAAAATGGACACTGAAACTTTTCTGCTGAAAACCACACAATTGATTCCTATGGAAGGAAATACAAGTTACTGGCAAGTACACTTAGAATTACTTTTCAGGGTCAGTGCTGGGCTAAAATATGCAGCCCTGGGTTCTCTCCTGATAACAGGTGAGGAAATTGGAATTCGTAGTTCGGCTGATTTTAGAGGAATATTTGTACGTTTCAAAAATGAACACTTAGAAACTTTTCTGCTGAAAACCACACAATGGATTCCTATGGTAGGAAATACAAGTTACTGGTAAGTACGCTTAGAATTACTTTTCAGGGTCAGTGCTGGGCTAAAAGATGCAGCCCTGGGTTCTCTCCTGAGAACAGGTGAGTAAATCGGAATTAGTAGTTCGGCTGATTTTAGAGGAATATTTGTACGTTTCAAAAATGGACACTGAAACTTTTCTGCTGAAAACCACACAATGGATTCCTATGGTAGGAAATACAAGTTACTGGTAAGTACGCTTAGAATTACTTTTCAGGGTCAGTGCTGGGCTAAAAGATGCAGCCCTGGGTTCTCTCCTGAGAACAGGTGAGTAAATCGTAATTCGTAGCTTGGCTGATTTTAGAGGAATATTTGTACGTTTCAAAAATGGACACTTTGAAACTTTTCTGCTGAAAATCACACAATGGATTCCTATGGAAGGAAATACAAGTTACTGGTAAGTACGCTTAGAATTACTTTTCAGGGTCAGAGCTAGGCTAAAAGATGCAGCCCTGGGTTCTCTCCTGAGAACAGGTGAGTAAATCGGAATTCGTAGTTCGGCTGATTTTAGAGGAATATTTGTACGTTTCAAAAATGGACACTGACACTTTTCTGCTGAAAACCACACAATGGATTCCTATGGAAAGAAATACAAGTTACTGGCAAGTACACTTAGAATTACTTTTCAGGGTCAGTGCTGGGCTAAAAGATGCAGCCCTGGGTTCTCTCCTGAGAACAGGTGAGTAAATCGTAATTCGTAGCTCGGCTGATTTTAGAGGAATATTTGTACGTTTCAAAAATGGACACTTAGAAACTTTTCTGCTAAAAACCAAACAATGGATTCCTATGGTAGGAAATACAAGTTACTGGTAAGTACGCTTAGAATTACTTTTCAGGGTCAGTGCTGGGCTAAAAGATGCGGCACTGGGTTCTCTCCTGATAACAGGTGAGGAAATTGGAATTCGTAGTTCTGCTGATTTTAGAGGAATATTTGTACGTTTCAAAAATGAACACAGAAACTTTTCTGCTGAAAACCACACAATGGATTCCTATGGTAGGAAATACAAGTTACTGGTAAGTACGCTTAGAATTACTTTACAGGGTCAGTGCTGGGCTAAAAGATGCAGCCCTGGGTTCTCTTCTGAGAACAGGTGAGTAAATCAGAATTCGTAGTTCGGCTGATTTTAGAGGAATATTTGTACGTTTCAAAAATGGACACTGAAACTTTTCTGCTGAAAACCACACAATGGATTCCTATGGAAGGAAATACAAGTTACTGGCAAGTACGCTTAGAATTACTTTTCAGGGTCAGTGCTGGGCTAAAAGATGGAGCCCTGGGTTCTCTCCTGATAACAGGTGAGGAAATTGGAATTCGTAGTTCGGCTGATTTTAGAGGAATATTTGTACGTTTCAAAAATGGACACTTTGAAACTTTTCTGCTGAAAACCACACAATGGATTCCTATGGTAGGAAATACAAGTTACTGGTAAGTACGCTTAGAATTACTTTTCAGGGTCAGTGCTGGGCTAAAAGATGCAGCCCTAGGTTCTCTCCTGAGAACAGGTGAGTAAATCGTAATTCGTAGCTCGGCTGATTTTAGAGGAATATTTGTACGTTTCAAAAATGGACACTTAGAAACTTTTCTGCTAAAAACCACACAATGGATTCCTATGGAAAGAAATACAAGTTACTGGTATGTACGCGTAGAATTACTTTTCAGGGTCAGTGCTGGGCTAAAAGATGCAGCCCTGGGTTCTCTCCTGAGAACAGGTGAGTAAATCATAATTCGTAGCTCGGCTGATTTTAGAGGAATATTTGTACGTTTCAAAAATGGACACTGAAACTTTTCTGCTGAAAACCACACAATGGATTCCTATGGTAGGAAATACAAGTTACTGGCAAGTACGCTTAGAATTACTTTTCAGGGTCAGTGCTGGGCTAAAATGTGCAGCCGTGGGTTCTCTCCTGATAACAGGTGAATAAATCGCAATTCGTAGTTCGGCTGATTTTAGAGGAATATTTGTACGTTTCAAAAATGGACACTTAGAAACTTTTCTGCTGAAAACCACACAATGGATTCCTATAGAAAGAAATACAAGTTACTGGTAAGTACGCTTAGAATTTCTTTTCAGGGTCAGTGCTGGGCTAAAAGATGCAGCCCTGGGTTCTCTCCTGAGAACAGGTGAGTAAATCGGAATTAGTAGTTCGGCTGATTTTAGATGAATATTTGTACGTTTCAAAAATGGACACTTAGAAACTTTTCTGCTGAAAACCACACAATGGATTCCTATGGAAAGAAATACAAGTTACTGGTAAGTACGCTTAGAATTACTTTTCAGGGTCAGTGCTGGGCTAAAAGATGCAGCCCTGGGCTCTCTCCTGAGAACAGGTGAGTAAATCGTAATTCGTAGCACGGCTGATTTTAGAGGAATATTTGTACGTTTCAAAAATGGACACTTAGAAACTTTTCTGCTAAAAACCAAACAATGGATTCCTATGGTAGGAAATACAAGTTACTGGTAAGTACGCTTAGAATTACTTTTCAGGGTCAGTGCTGTGCTAAAAGATGCGGCACTGGGTTCTCTCCTGACAACAGGTGAGGAAATTGGAATTCGTAGTTCGGCTGATTTTAGAGGAATATTTGTACGTTTCAAAAATGAACACAGAAACTTTTCTGCTGAAAACCACACAATGGATTCCTATGGTAGGAAATACAAGTTACTGGTAAGTACGCTTAGAATTACTTTTCAGGGTCAGTGCTGGGCTAAAAGATGCAGCCCTGGGTTCTCTCCTGAGAACAGGTGAGTAAATCGTAATTCGTAGCTCGGCTGATTTTAGAGGAATATTTGTACGTTTCAAAAATGGACACTTAGAAACTTTTCTGCTAAAAACCACACAATGGATTCCTATGGAAAGAAATACAAGTTACTGGTATGTACGCGTAGAATTACTTTTCAGGGTCAGTGCTGGGCTAAAAGATGCAGCCCTGGGTTCTCTCCTGAGAACAGGTGAGTAAATCGTAATTCGTAGCTCGGCTGATTTTAGAGGAATATTTGTACGTTTCAAAAATGGACACTGAAACTTTTCTGCTGAAAACCACACAATGGATTCCTATGGAAGGAAATACAAATTACTGGCAAGTACACTTAGAATTACTTTTCAGGGTCAGTACTAGGCTAAAAGATGCAGCCCTGGGTTCTCTCCTGATAACAGGTGAGGAAATTGGAATTCGTAGTTCGGCTGATTTTAGAGGAATATTTGTACTTTCAAAAATGAACACTTAGAAACTTTTCTGCTGAAAACCACACAATGGATTCCTATGGTAGGAAATACAAGTTACTGGTAAGTACGCTCAGAATTACTTTTCAGGGTCAGTGCTGGGCTAAAATATGAAGCCCTGGGTTCTCTCCTGATAACAGGTGAGTAAATCGTAATTCGTAGTTCGGCTGATTTTAGAGGAATATTTGTACGTTTCAAAAATGGACACTTAGAAACTTTTCTGCTGAAAGCCACACAATCGATTCCTATGGAAAGAAATACAAGTTACTGGTAAGTACGCTTAGAATTACTTTTCAGGGTCAGTGCTGGGCTAAAAGATGCAGCCCTGGGTTCTCTCCTGAGAACAGGTGAGTAAAACGGAATTCGTAGTTCGGCTGATTTTAGAGGAATATTTGTACGTTTAAAAAATGGACACATAGAAACTTTTCTGCTGAAAACCACACAATGGATTCCTATGCTAGGAAATACAAGTTACTGGTAAATACGCTTAGAATTACTTTACAGGGTCAGTGCTGGGCTAAAAGATGCAGCCCTGGGTTCTCTCCTGAGAACAGGTGAGTAAATCAGAATTCTTAGTTCGGCTGATTTTAGAGGAATATTTGTACGTTTCAAAAATGGACACTGAAACTTTTCTGCTGAAAACCACACAATGGATTCCTATGGAAGGATATACAAGTTACTGGCAAGTACGCTTAGAATTACTTTTCAGGGTCAGTGCTGGGCTAAAATATGCAGCACTGGGTTCTCTCCTGATAACAGGTGAGGAAATTGGAATTCGCAGTTCGGCTGATTTTAGAGGAATATTTGTACGTTTCAAAAATGGACACTTAGAAACTTTTCTGCTGAAAACCACACAATGGATTCCTATGGAAAGAAATACAGTTACTGGTAAGTACGCTTAGAATTACTTTTCAGGGTCAGTGCTGGGCTAGAAGATGCAGCCCTGGGTTCTCTCCTGAGAACAGGTGAGTAAATCGTAATTCGTAGCTCGGCTGATTTTAGAGGAATATTTGTACGTTTCAAAAATGGACACTTAGAAACTTTTCTGCTAAAAACCACACAATGGATTCCTATGGTAGGAAAAACAAGTTACTGGTAAGTACGCTTAGAATTACTTTTCAGGGTCAGTGCTGGGCTAAAAGATGCAGCCCTGGGTTCTCTCCTGAGAACAGGTGAGTAAATCGTAATTCGTAGTTCGGCTGATTTTAGAGGATTATTTGTACGTTTCAAAAATGGACACTGAAACTTTTCTGCTGAAAACCACACAATGGATTCCTATGGAAGGAAATACAAGTTACTGGCAAGTACGCTTAGAATTACTTTTCAGGGTCAGTGCTGGGCTAAAATGTGCAGCCCTGGGTTCTCTCCTGATAACAGGTGAGTAAATCGCAATTCGTAGTTTGGCTGATTTTAGAGGAATATTTGTACGTTTCAAAAATGGACACTTAGAAACTTTTCTGCTGAAAACCACACAATGGATTCCTATAGAAAGAAATACAAGTTACTGGTAAGTACGCTTAGAATTTCTTTTCAGGGTCAGTGCTGGGCTAAAAGATGCAGCCCTGGGTTCTCTCCTGAGAACAGGTGAGTAAATCGGAATTAGTAGTTCGGCTGATTTTAGATGAATATTTGTACGTTTCAAAAATGGACACTTAGAAACTTTTCTGCTGAAAACCACACAATGGATTCCTATGGAAAGAAATACAAGTTACTGGTAAGTACGCTTAGAATTACTTTTCAGGGTCAGTGCTGGGCTAAAAGATGCAGCCCTGGGTTCTCTCCTGAGAACAGGTGAGTAAATTGTAATTCGTAGCTCGGCTGATTTTAGAGGAATATTTGTACGTTTCAAAAATGGACACTTAGAAACTTTTCTGCTAAAAACCAAACAATGGATTCCTATGGTAGGAAATACAAGTTACTGGTAAGTACGCTTAGAATTACTTTTCAGGGTCAGTGCTCTGCTAAAAGATGCGGCACTGGGTTCTCTCCTGATAACAGGTGAGGAAATTGGAATTCGTAGTTCGGCTGATTTTAGAGGAATATTTGTACGTTTCAAAAATGAACACAGAAACTTTTCTGCTGAAAACCACACAATGGATTCCTATGGTAGGAAATACAAGTTACTGGTAAGTACGCTTAGAATTACTTTTCAGGGTCAGTGCTGGGCTAAAAGATGCAGCCCTGGGTTCTCTCCTGAGAACAGGTGAGTAAATCGTAATTCGTAGCTCGGCTGATTTTAGAGGAATATTTGTACGTTTCAAAAATGGACAATTAGAAACTTTTCTGCTAAAAACCACACAATGGATTCCTATGGAAAGAAATACAAGTTACTGGTATGTACGCGTAGAATTACTTTTCAGGGTCAGTGCTGGGCTAAAAGATGCAGCCCTGGGTTCTCTCCTGAGAACAGGTGAGTAAATTGTAATTCGTAGCTCGGCTGATTTTAGAGGAATATTTGAACTTTTCAAAAATGGACACTGAAACTTTTCTGCTGAAAACCACACAATGGATTCCTATGGAAGGAAATACAAGTTACTGGCAAGTACACTTAGAATTACTTTTCAGGGTCAGTGCTAGGCTAAAAGATGCAGCCCTGGGTTCTCTCCTGATAACAGGTGAGGAAATTGGAATTCGTAGTTCGGCTGATTTTAGAGGAATATTTGTACTTTCAAAAATGAACACTTAGAAACTTTTCTGCTGAAAACCACACAATGGATTCCTATGGTAGGAAATACAAGTTACTGGTAAGTACGCTCAGAATTACTTTTCAGGGTCAGTGCTGGGCTAAAATATGAAGCCCTGGGTTCTCTCCTGATAACAGGTGAGTAAATCGTAATTCGTAGTTCGGCTGATTTTAGAGGAATATTTGTACGTTTCAAAAATGGACACTTAGAAACTTTTCTGCTGAAAGCCACACAATCGATTCCTATGGAAAGAAATACAAGTTACTGGTAAGTACGCTTAGAATTACTTTTCAGGGTCAGTGCTGGGCTAAAAGATGCAGCCCTGGGTTCTCTCCTGATAACAGGTGAGGAAATTGGAATTCGTAGTTCGGCTGATTTTAGAGGAATATTTGTACGTTTCAAAAATGAACACTTAGAAACTTTTCTGCTGAAAACCACACAATGGATTCCTATGGTAGGAAATACAAGTTACTGGTAAGTACGCTTAGAATTACTTTTCAGGGTCAGTGATGGCTAAAAGATGCAGCCCTGGGTTCTCTCCTGAGAACAGGTGAGTAAATCGTAATTCGTAGCTCGGCTGATTTTAGAGGAATATTTGTACGTTTCAAAAATGGACACTTAGAAACTTTTCTGCTGAAAACCACACAATGGATTCCTAAGGAAAGAAATACAAGTTACTGGTAAGTGCGCTTAGAATTACTTTTCAGGGTCAGTGCTGGGCTAAAAGATGCAGCCCTGGGTTCTCTCCTGAGAACAGGTGAGTAAATCGGAATTCGTAGTTCGGATGATTTTAGAGGAATATTTGTACGTTTCAAAAATGGACACTGAAACTTTTCTGCTGAAAACCACACAATTGATTGCTATGGAAGGAAATACAAGTTACTGGCAAGTACACTTAGAATTACTTTTCAGGGTCAGTGCTGGGCTAAAAGATTCAGCCCTGGGTTCTCTCCTGATAACAGGTGAGGAAATTGGAATTCGTAGTTTGGCTGATTTTAGAGGAATATTTGTACGTTTCAAAAATGAACACTTAGAAACTTTTCTGCTGAAAACCACACAATGGATTCCTATGGTAGGAAATACAAGTTACTGGTAAGTACGCTTAGAATTACTTTTCAGGGTCAGTGCTGGGCTAAAAGATGCGGCACTGGGTTCTCTCCTGATAACAGGTGAGGAAATTGGAATTCGTAGTTCGGCTGAATTTAGAGGAATATTTGTACGTTTCAAAAATGAACACTTAGAAACTTTTCTGCTGAAAACCACACAATGGATTCCTATGGTAGGAAATACAAGTTACTGGTAAGTACGCTTAGAATTACTTTTCAGGGTCAGTGATGGCTAAAAGATGCAGCCCTGGGTTCTCTCCTGAGAACAGGTGAGTAAATCGTAAATTCGTAGCTCGGCTCATTTTAGAGGAATATTTGTACGTTTCAAAAATGGACACTTAGAAACTTTTCTGCTGAAAACCACACAATGGATTCCTATGGAAAGAAATACAAGTTACTGGTAAGTACGCTTAGAATTACTTTTCAGGGTCAGTGCTGGGCTAAAAGATGCAGCCCTGGGTTCTCTCCTGAGAACAGGTGAGTAAATCGGAATTCGTAGTTCGGCTGATTTTAGAGGAATATTTGTACGTTTCAAAAATGGACACTGAAACTTTTCTGCTGAAAACCACACAATTGATTCCTATGGAAGGAAATACAAGTTACAGGCAAGTACACTTAGAATTACTTTTCAGGGTCAGTGCTGGGCTAAAAGATGCAGCCCTGGGTTCTCTCCTGATAACAGGTGAGGAAATTGGAATTCGTAGTTCGGCTGATTTTAGAGGAATATTTGTATGTTTCAAAAATGAACACTTAGAAACTTTTCTGCTGAAAACCACACAATGGATTCCTATGGTAGGAAATACAAGTTACTGGTAAGTACGCTTAGAATTACTTTTCAGGGTCAGTGCTGGGCTAAAAGATGCAGCCCTGGGTTCTCTCCTGAGAACAGGTGAGTAAATCGGAATTAGTAGTTCGGCTGATTTTAGAGGAATATTTGTACGTTTCAAAAATGGACACTGAAACTTTTCTGCTGAAAACCACACAATGGATTCCTATGGTAGGAAATACAAGTTACTGGTAAGTACGCTTAGAATTACTTTTCAGGGTCAGTGCTGGGCTAAAAGATGCAGCCCTGGGTTCTCTCCTGAGAACAGGTGAGTAAATCGTAATTCGTAGCTTGGCTGATTTTAGAGGAATATTTGTACGTTTCAAAAATGGACACTTTGAAACTTTTCTGCTGAAAACCACACAATGGATTCCTATGGAAAGAAATACAAGTTACTGGTAAGTACACTTAGAATTACTTTTCAGGGTCAGTGCTAGGCTAAAAGATGCAGCCCTGGGTTCTCTCCTGATAACAGGTGAGGAAATTGGAATTCGTAGTTCGGCTGATTTTAGAGGAATATTTGTACTTTCAAAAATGAACACTTAGAAACTTTTCTGCTGAAAACCACACAATGGATTCCTATGGTAGGAAATACAAGTTACTGGTAAGTACGCTCAGAATTACTTTTCAGGGTCAGTGCTGGGCTAAAATATGAAGCCCTGGGTTCTCTCCTGATAACAGGTGAGTAAATCGTAATTCGTAGTTCGGCTGATTTTAGAGGAATATTTGTACGTTTCAAAAATGGACACTTAGAAACTTTTCTGCTGAAAGCCACACAATCGATTCCTATGGAAAGAAATACAAGTTACTGGTAAGTACGCTTAGAATTACTTTTCAGGGTCAGTGCTGGGCTAAAAGATGCAGCCCTGGGTTCTCTCCTGATAACAGGTGAGGAAATTGGAATTCGTAGTTCGGCTGATTTTAGAGGAATATTTGTACGTTTCAAAAATGAACACTTAGAAACTTTTCTGCTGAAAACCACACAATGGATTCCTATGGTAGGAAATACAAGTTACTGGTAAGTACGCTTAGAATTACTTTTCAGGGTCAGTGATGGCTAAAAGATGCAGCCCTGGGTTCTCTCCTGAGAACAGGTGAGTAAATCGTAATTCGTAGCTCGGCTGATTTTAGAGGAATATTTGTACGTTTCAAAAATGGACACTTAGAAACTTTTCTGCTGAAAACCACACAATGGATTCCTAAGGAAAGAAATACAAGTTACTGGTAAGTGCGCTTAGAATTACTTTTCAGGGTCAGTGCTGGGCTAAAAGATGCAGCCCTGGGTTCTCTCCTGAGAACAGGTGAGTAAATCGGAATTCGTAGTTCGGATGATTTTAGAGGAATATTTGTACGTTTCAAAAATGGACACTGAAACTTTTCTGCTGAAAACCACACAATTGATTGCTATGGAAGGAAATACAAGTTACTGGCAAGTACACTTAGAATTACTTTTCAGGGTCAGTGCTGGGCTAAAAGATTCAGCCCTGGGTTCTCTCCTGATAACAGGTGAGGAAATTGGAATTCGTAGTTTGGCTGATTTTAGAGGAATATTTGTACGTTTCAAAAATGAACACTTAGAAACTTTTCTGCTGAAAACCACACAATGGATTCCTATGGTAGGAAATACAAGTTACTGGTAAGTACGCTTAGAATTACTTTTCAGGGTCAGTGCTGGGCTAAAAGATGCGGCACTGGGTTCTCTCCTGATAACAGGTGAGGAAATTGGAATTCGTAGTTCGGCTGAATTTAGAGGAATATTTGTACGTTTCAAAAATGAACACTTAGAAACTTTTCTGCTGAAAACCACACAATGGATTCCTATGGTAGGAAATACAAGTTACTGGTAAGTACGCTTAGAATTACTTTTCAGGGTCAGTGATGGCTAAAAGATGCAGCCCTGGGTTCTCTCCTGAGAACAGGTGAGTAAATCGTAAATTCGTAGCTCGGCTGATTTTAGAGGAATATTTGTACGTTTCAAAAATGGACACTTAGAAACTTTTCTGCTGAAAACCACACAATGGATTCCTATGGAAAGAAATACAAGTTACTGGTAAGTACGCTTAGAATTACTTTTCAGGGTCAGTGCTGGGCTAAAAGATGCAGCCCTGGGTTCTCTCCTGAGAACAGGTGAGTAAATCGGAATTCGTAGTTCGGCTGATTTTAGAGGAATATTTGTACGTTTCAAAAATGGACACTGAAACTTTTCTGCTGAAAACCACACAATTGATTCCTATGGAAGGAAATACAAGTTACAGGCAAGTACACTTAGAATTACTTTTCAGGGTCAGTGCTGGGCTAAAAGATGCAGCCCTGGGTTCTCTCCTGATAACAGGTGAGGAAATTGGAATTCGTAGTTCGGCTGATTTTAGAGGAATATTTGTATGTTTCAAAAATGAACACTTAGAAACTTTTCTGCTGAAAACCACACAATGGATTCCTATGGTAGGAAATACAAGTTACTGGTAAGTACGCTTAGAATTACTTTTCAGGGTCAGTGCTGGGCTAAAAGATGCAGCCCTGGGTTCTCTCCTGAGAACAGGTGAGTAAATCGGAATTAGTAGTTCGGCTGATTTTAGAGGAATATTTGTACGTTTCAAAAATGGACACTGAAACTTTTCTGCTGAAAACCACACAATGGATTCCTATGGTAGGAAATACAAGTTACTGGTAAGTACGCTTAGAATTACTTTTCAGGGTCAGTGCTGGGCTAAAAGATGCAGCCCTGGGTTCTCTCCTGAGAACAGGTGAGTAAATCGTAATTCGTAGCTTGGCTGATTTTAGAGGAATATTTGTACGTTTCAAAAATGGACACTTTGAAACTTTTCTGCTGAAAACCACACAATGGATTCCTATGGAAAGAAATACAAGTTACTGGTAAGTGCGCTTAGAATTACTTTTCAGGGTCAGTGCTGGGCTAAAAGATGCAGCCCTGGGTTCTCTCCTGATAACAGGTGAGGAAATTGGAATTCGTAGTTCGGCTGATTTTAGAGGAATATTTGAACGTTTCAAAAATGAACACTTAGAAACTTTTCTGCTGAAAACCACACAATGGATTCCTATGGTAGGAAATACAAGTTACTGGTAAGTACGCTTAGAATTACTTTTCAGGGTCAGTGCTGGGCTAAAAGATGCGGCACTGGGTTCTCTCCTGATAACAGGTGAGGAAATTGGAATTCGTAGTTCGGCTGAATTTAGAGGAATATTTGTACATTTCAAAAATGAACACTTAGAAACTTTTCTGCTGAAAACCACACAATGGATTCCTATGGTAGGAAATACAAGTTACTGGTAAGTACGCTTAGAATTACTTTTCAGGGTCAGTGATGGCTAAAAGATGCAGCCCTGGGTTCTCTCCTGAGAACAGGTGAGTAAATCGTAAATTCGTAGCTCGGCTGATTTTAGAGGAATATTTGTACGTTTCAAAAATGGACACTTAGAAACTTTTCTGCTGAAAACCACACAATGGATTCCTATGGAAAGAAATACAAGTTACTGGTAAGTACGCTTAGAATTACTTTTCAGGGTCAGTGCTGGGCTAAAAGATGCAGCCCTGGGTTCTCTCCTGAGAACAGGTGAGTAAATCGGAATTCGTAGTTCGGCTGATTTTAGAGGAATATTTGTACGTTTCAAAAATGGACACTGAAACTTTTCTGCTGAAAACCACACAATTGATTCCTATGGAAGGAAATACAAGTTACTGGCAAGTACACTTAGAATTACTTTTCAGGGTCAGTGCTGGGCTAAAATATGCAGCCCTGGGTTCTCTCCTGATAACAGGTGAGGAAATTGGAATTCGTAGTTCGGCTGATTTTAGAGGAATATTTGTACGTTTCAAAAATGAACACTTAGAAACTTTTCTGCTGAAAACCACACAATGGATTCCTATGGTAGGAAATACAAGTTACTGGTAAGTACGCTTAGAATTACTTTTCAGGGTCAGTGCTGGGCTAAAAGATGCAGCCCTGGGTTCTCTCCTGAGAACAGGTGAGTAAATCGGAATTAGTAGTTCGGCTGATTTTAGAGGAATATTTGTACGTTTCAAAAATGGACACTGAAACTTTTCTGCTGAAAACCACACAATGGATTCCTATGGTAGGAAATACAAGTTACTGGTAAGTACGCTTAGAATTACTTTTCAGGGTCAGTGCTGGGCTAAAAGATGCAGCCCTGGGTTCTCTCCTGATAACAGGTGAGGAAATTGGAATTCGTAGTTCGGCTGATTTTAGAGGAATATTTGTACGTTTCAAAAATGAACACTTAGAAACTTTTCTGCTGAAAACCACACAATGGATTCCAATGGTAGGAAATACAAGTTACTGGTAAGTACGCTTAGAATTACTTTTCAGGGTCAGTGATGGCTAAAAGATGCAGCCCTGGGTTCTCTCCTGAGAACAGGTGAGTAAATCGTAATTCGTAGCTCGGCTGATTTTAGAGGAATATTTGTACGTTTCAAAAATGGACACTTAGAAACTTTTCTGCTGAAAACCACACAATGGATTCCTAAGGAAAGAAATACAAGTTACTGGTAAGTGCGCTTAGAATTACTTTTCAGGGTCAGTGCTGGGCTAAAAGATGCAGCCCTGGGTTCTCTCCTGAGAACAGGTGAGTAAATCGGAATTCGTAGTTCGGATGATTTTAGAGGAATATTTGTACGTTTCAAAAATGGACACTGAAACTTTTCTGCTGAAAACCACACAATTGATTGCTATGGAAGGAAATACAAGTTACTGGCAAGTACACTTAGAATTACTTTTCAGGGTCAGTGCTGGGCTAAAAGATTCAGCCCTGGGTTCTCTCCTGATAACAGGTGAGGAAATTGGAATTCGTAGTTTGGCTGATTTTAGAGGAATATTTGTACGTTTCAAAAATGAACACTTAGAAACTTTTCTGCTGAAAACCACACAATGGATTCCTATGGTAGGAAATACAAGTTACTGGTAAGTACGCTTAGAATTACTTTTCAGGGTCAGTGCTGGGCTAAAAGATGCGGCACTGGGTTCTCTCCTGATAACAGGTGAGGAAATTGGAATTCGTAGTTCGGCTGAATTTAGAGGAATATTTGTACGTTTCAAAAATGAACACTTAGAAACTTTTCTGCTGAAAACCACACAATGGATTCCTATGGTAGGAAATACAAGTTACTGGTAAGTACGCTTAGAATTACTTTTCAGGGTCAGTGATGGCTAAAAGATGCAGCCCTGGGTTCTCTCCTGAGAACAGGTGAGTAAATCGTAAATTCGTAGCTCGGCTGATTTTAGAGGAATATTTGTACGTTTCAAAAATGGACACTTAGAAACTTTTCTGCTGAAAACCACACAATGGATTCCTATGGAAAGAAATACAAGTTACTGGTAAGTACGCTTAGAATTACTTTTCAGGGTCAGTGCTGGGCTAAAAGATGCAGCCCTGGGTTCTCTCCTGAGAACAGGTGAGTAAATCGGAATTCGTAGTTCGGCTGATTTTAGAGGAATATTTGTACGTTTCAAAAATGGACACTGAAACTTTTCTGCTGAAAACCACACAATTGATTCCTATGGAAGGAAATACAAGTTACAGGCAAGTACACTTAGAATTACTTTTCAGGGTCAGTGCTGGGCTAAAAGATGCAGCCCTGGGTTCTCTCCTGATAACAGGTGAGGAAATTGGAATTCGTAGTTCGGCTGATTTTAGAGGAATATTTGTATGTTTCAAAAATGAACACTTAGAAACTTTTCTGCTGAAAACCACACAATGGATTCCTATGGTAGGAAATACAAGTTACTGGTAAGTACGCTTAGAATTACTTTTCAGGGTCAGTGCTGGGCTAAAAGATGCAGCCCTGGGTTCTCTCCTGAGAACAGGTGAGTAAATCGGAATTAGTAGTTCGGCTGATTTTAGAGGAATATTTGTACGTTTCAAAAATGGACACTGAAACTTTTCTGCTGAAAACCACACAATGGATTCCTATGGTAGGAAATACAAGTTACTGGTAAGTACGCTTAGAATTACTTTTCAGGGTCAGTGCTGGGCTAAAAGATGCAGCCCTGGGTTCTCTCCTGAGAACAGGTGAGTAAATCGTAATTCGTAGCTTGGCTGATTTTAGAGGAATATTTGTACGTTTCAAAAATGGACACTTTGAAACTTTTCTGCTGAAAACCACACAATGGATTCCTATGGAAAGAAATACAAGTTACTGGTAAGTGCGCTTAGAATTACTTTTCAGGGTCAGTGCTGGGCTAAAAGATGCAGCCCTGGGTTCTCTCCTGATAACAGGTGAGGAAATTGGAATTCGTAGTTCGGCTGATTTTAGAGGAATATTTGTACGTTTCAAAAATGAACACTTAGAAA